>NC_092781.1:1200000-1500000 GCF_047496795.1 Chiloscyllium punctatum
ACCCTGCCCCCATATTCCCAATTCCTTCGCACCCTCCGCATCTGCTCCCAGGGGGACCAATTCCATGACTGAACAACCCAGATGGCCTCCTTCTTCAAAGACAGCAATTTCCCCTCAGACGTGGTTGACAATGCTCTCTAGCGCATCTCCTCCACTTCCTGCTCCTCTGCCCTTGAACACCACTCCACCTATCGCCACCAGAACAGAACCCCACTGGTCCTCACCTACCACCCCACGAACCTCCAGATACATCTTATCATCCTTCGTGGTTTCTTCCACCTCCAAACAGACTCCACCACCAAGGATATATTTCCCTCCCCTCCCCTATCAGCGTTCCAGACAGACCACTCCCTCCGTGACTCCCTCGTCAGGTCCACACCCCCCACCAACCCAACCTCCACTCCTGGCACCTTCCCCTGCAACAGAAAGAAATGCAAAACTTGAACCCACAACTCCCCCCTCACTTCCCTCCAAGGCCCCAAGGGATCCTTCCATATATGATCTAAATTAACCTGCACATCCACAAACATCATTTACTGCTTTCACTGCACGCGATGCGGCCTCCTCTACATTGGGGAGACAGGCTGCCTAATTGCGGAACGTTTCAGAGAACACCTCTGGGACACCCACATCAAACAACTCACCCGCACCAAACAACCAAACAAGTGGCTGAACACTTTACCTCTCCCTCCCACTCCGACAAGGACATGCAGGGCCTTGGCCTCCTTCATCGCCAGACCATGGCAATACGACGCCTGGAGGAAGAGCGACTCACCTTCCGCCTCAGAACCCTGCAACCACAAGGGATGAACGCAGATTTCTCCAGCTTTCTCGTTTCCCCTCCCCCCACCTGACATCAGTCCCAACCCTCGGACTCAGCACCGACTTCTTGACCTGCAATCTTCTTCCCGACCTCTCCACCCCCACCCCCTCTCCGGCCTATCACCCTCACCTTAACCTCCTTCCACCTATCGCATTCCCAACACCCCTCCCACAAGTCCCTCGTCCCTACCTTTTATCTTAGCCTGCTTGGCAAACCCTCCTAATTTCTGAAGGAGGCCTTATACCCGAAACGTCGATTCTCCTGCTCCCTGGATGCTTCCTGACCTGCTTCGCTTTTCCAGCAACACATGTTTCAGCTCAAACTATGTTCATGGTTTGGATAAATAGAACAAGTATATTCACACTATCTTTGTCAATCACGCCAAGATATGCAGTAAACTAAGCTGTCAAGAGAAGGTACAGAATCTGTGAATAGATACGCAATGGGCAACAATTTGGCATTTTAAACCTGCATTACGGTCAACCTGTCAATTTTTCAGGAATAATAAAAGACGATGTATTATATAAATGGAGAGAGATTGCAAGACTGAGTGATACAGTCTGGACTGCGGGATTCTCTTCCAATTCAGACATCATGAGTATTGCTCCACCTCTCTGATGGTCTGCTCTCTAATATTCCCAGTCGCCCCATTGCTTTCAGTACATATTGGATATTTTGATGTGGTTGTTTGGGGTTTGGATGTTTTGAGGGTGAGGGTATTTTGAGCCATGTATCAACGGGACGTCCTTTATCCAAGAAGCCATCCTTCCTTTCCATGTGGAGACCCGAAGATGAATAATTGACTGCTTCTGAATGAAGACGCTGTGGCTGATGCGACGATAGTGCATACTCACCAACATGATGAACAGCGCATGAACAAAATGCGACATTCATGGAGTGAGAGACAGAGGGTCAACTCACAAGAATCAGATCATAACATAAAGGCATTGTCAAATCAGTTGATATCGTTCGATATATTTACATTCTCAGTCCACCTCACAGAAACAGTTCAGACACCATAAACTCAGAGGACATATCTGTTGAGCATGGAGCACTGTGCAGATTAAGTTTTGCCTGGTCAAATCATGCAATCTGCCGACTGTGGAAAACTGTGCAGACTACAGCAGTGCGTTGATATATCAACCTGGACTAGATATCTGAAAAACAGCAGGAGCTACAGTGACCACAACAGTGCATTGATCAAAAACACAGATTCAATATCTGACCAGCACAGGGATCCATTCGGACCACAGCAGTGCATTCATCAATACACCGAGACTGGGCACCAAGAGCTGCCCATATTCGGGGGCGGCAAGGTGGCTCAGTGGTTAGCACTACTACCTCACAGTGTCAGGGATCTTGCTTCAATTCCGGCCTCAGGCAGCTCTCTGTCTGTCGTTTGCACATTCTCCCTGCATTGGCGTAGGCTTCCTCTGGGTGCTCCAGTTTTGTCCCACAGTCCAAAGATGTGTAGGTTAGGTGAATTGACCATGCTAAATTTTCTGTAACCCTCGGTGCAGGGTTAAATGGGTCTGGGTGGGTTGCTCGTCGAAGGATCAGCGTGGACTTGTTGGGCCGAAGGCCCTGTTTCACACTTTAGGGAATCTAATTTAATCATCAGACAACAACAGTACAACTGTATCTGGGTCCGTCTGAGTAAATCACCCTGGGAGGTATTGAGATGACTTTTTATTGTACTTCCACACTCTTTCATTGTTTTTGACGTACTCTTTCAAACCAAAGTGAGAATGCATTGTAAAGTCTGGAAACCAACCCAATGCCAGCATATGGCCATGTTCATCTCCTTCCCTTAATATCCTGGGGGGAGCATTGCAAGGAATCGGACAAAATTTATCCGAGTCGTCAAAGTCACTCTTTTAAATGGAAACAGCCATGAAATGTCTTAAAGATAGTGGCAGAGTCGGAATTTTCCAGGAGATGCTCCTCTACTCGGCCCGTTATTCTTTTTCTATTTTTCTTTTTATTTTGTTTTCTGAACTGTATTTTTTTCACAAGTTTAAATTTTAAAACTGATTTAGATGGGAATGGGGAGGTGAGGCACAGACAAGAGGCTGGCGTGAGGAGGTCTGTCCCAGAGGGAAGTCCCAGTTCAGAGACTGGTGTGGGCGTGCTGAGTCATCGGGATCTACCGCACAGTGAGGTATGGAGACTGGACCGAGTGTGGTCTGGAGACTGCTGCCGGTTTGGCCGAGAGATTAAGTCCGCTGCATTCTGGACATTGGGCTTGGTACCGTGTGGAGACTGGGCCAGGTGCAGTCTGGAGACTAGACCAAGGGGTAGACTCGAAACTAGACCCGCTGCGGTCTGGACACTGGTCTTGATGTGGGCTGGAATCTGGGCCAGTGTGGTCTAGAGACTGTGCCCATTCCATTCTGGAGAGTAGACCTCGTGCGGGTTTTGATACTGGGCCTGGTGCAACCTGAAGGCTCGGCCCGGTGCTGTCTGGGAACTGGACCAGGTGATGTCTGGAGACTGAGCATGGTGTGGTGTGGAGACTGGGTCCGATGTGGTCTGGGGACAGGACCTCGTATTGATCTGGAAACCAGGCACAGTGCATTCTGGAGACTCAATGCTGGCACAAACTGGTGTGAAGGGACTGTAACGCAAGTGTCTTATCTTTCTTTTTGTTGTACTTCTGCAAGACTTTCCTTTATAATACTTTGAATGATTTTACCAAATACTCTAGAATCGGTACCTCGCTATCTTGCACCAAAGATGGCACCATCAGCAACGACATTGCAAATGTTTGACTGCGCTCATTAGCGTGCACGTGACAATAAATGCAATTCAGTTCAGATGTGGGAGAATCACCGTCTTTGATGCCTTTTCCAAGCAATGCAGATGATTCTGCAATAGTGTGAATTGGTCGGCACATGGTTGGCACTTCAACACTTTAAACACAAGAAGAAGAGACAGAAGGAGAAAGAAGGAGTGAGTGAGAAAGGACGTTTTGATCCCCATTTCAATGGATTAACTCACAGAAGAACAAATCCAAATGCTCAGAGATGCAGGTACAGCGATACACACATAAATGCACAAAACATATATATAGAAAAAGGCAAGGCAAACACACACACACACACACACACACACACACACACACACACACACACACACACACACACACACACACACACACACTAACACAACCAAAAGCACGCAGATACTTCAGACTTCCAGCTACTCAAGCTGGAATACCTTACCATTCAATAAATTCATGGCTGATTTGATCTAGACCTCAACTTTAGTTCTCCTTGGAAAATAAGGCAGGGCATGTCGCTGATCTATTGTAGTGGCAAAACTTTGGGACCCGTAACTCTAATTCTATTAGTTTGAAACTAGTTCTGGAAAAGTATAGACCTGATCCACTATTAATGTTTTGAATTACGGCACGGCCCATTTTGCTGGTATTAAGCTGGAACATGCAAAAGATGTTGTGGTGAAAGCTGTTCACAGGCAAAGGGACATCTGCCAAGTAGAGCCGTTCAAAAGCGAGATAACAAGATTTCCGGGACAGCATGTGCCTGTGAGTATGAGGGGCGATGCTACCAGTAGTAGGGAACAGAACATGAAAGGGGCTATTGAAGCTCCAGTCAAGAAGAAAAAGCAGGTATATATTGTGTTTTGGCAGCTGCGATCAAGCGAATCCCTGATGGAGATTTAGAGGTGTAGGAGTACACTTAAGAGGGAAATCAGGAGAGCAAAAAGAAGGCATGAGATAGTTTTGGCACGTAAGGTTAAAGAAAACTGAAAGCAAGTCTACAAATAGGGCAGAATTGAAACTAGTGAGAGACTCGGGCCTCTTAAGACTCAATGAACCAACTATGTGTTTTTCGAAAGGAGATTTATTCGTCGTTTATTGACGTTGAAAAGTTTACAAGTCTCCACGTGATACAATATCACGTAAAATTGTACCCCATGGGGGTACAATCTTGGCACAAAGCAGAAAACAAAGAAAACAAGTTAAATTTTAAAGAATTGCAGTCCTTCCTATATATGTGGGTAACACACAATTAACTGTTCAACAACACAGTCCATTAGTGCGAGGCCATGCTGGGTTCACTCGGCTCACATGGACTCCACATCCCCACTACGCTACCTCACAGCCTATTCTTGCTCGATAGGTGAGATTCCACATGAATATATAGTGGTTACATTAGATTCATGTCCACAATAACCCTCCGAAAGGTAACCACCAAGACCCATTTCCCTCTGACTAATGCACCTAACACAATGGACAATTTAGAATGACAAATTCACCTGACCTCCGCAACTGCGGACTGTGTGAGGAAATCCACGCAGAGACTGGGCGAATGTGCTTATTTCACAGAGAAAGCTGCCCGTGGATGTGAAGCAGGAATGCTAACCACTGAGCCACAGTGCCACTCTATGTCAGCATTTACTGTGGAGAAAGGCATGGAAGCGAGGACACTGAGGACTGTCAATAAAGTTGTTTTGAAACGGAGACACATTACAGAAGAGGATGTGCAGGAGATCTAAAAATGCATAACAGTGGTTAAATACCCAGAATCTGATCAAGTGTATCTTAGGCCATTGTGAGGATCTAGGGAACAAAATGCGGGGCTGCTAGCTGAGATATTATTATCAATTCATAGACTTGTGTGGAACGGTCACTGAAACCGAAGCATTAACCCTGACTGCTCTGCAAAGATGCTGCCAGACGGTGTGAGCTTTTCCAGACAATACTGCTTTGGTTTCTGAACGAGGGCATACACAATCCTGTCCGATTTTGTTTCTATCATTGACAGCCACGGGTTAGGTGCTGCAGAACTAGAAGACAGATAATGTTTTCACATTATTTTTCAAAAGGCTATCAGGAAAAGCCAGAGAAATACAGACCGATGAGTCTGATGTCAGGGGTGCAGTCTGATTCGCTTGGAGGAGATTCTGAAGGACAGAATTTATATGCATTCAGAAAAGCAATCTTCTAGACTCAGCATGATATTGTGTGTGGTCAAGCGTGTCAGAAAAATATGATTGAACTTTCAAGTGTTGTGTAAAAAGATAGATGAAGGTAAAGCAGCACACATGGTCTATGTGGACTGAAGTGAGGCTCAACAGTGTTCTACACGGTAACCATTTTAATAAGGATAAATCACAGGGATCAGGTAGATACAGTCAATTAGATACAAAATTGGCTTGACAATTTGGGACAGTGGGTGATGGGAGAGATTTGTTGTTACAACTGGAGGTCCGTGAGCAGAGAACAAGGATTGGTTCTGCGTCTACTGCTGGTCGTTATCTTTATAAATAACTTGGAAAACAAGATAGAAAGTTTGGTTACTAAGTTTGCTGATGACTCCAAAATTATTGCTATTGTGGGCAATGACGAAGGTCGTTTAAAACGACAATAAAAGTGAGATCAACTAGGCCAATGGGCCAAGGAATAGCACATGAAGCTTTATACAGATAATTGTGGGGTATTGCATTTTGTAAGGTGAACCAGGGCAGTATTTGCACCAATAAAGGTAGGCTCAGACAGAGTGTTGTCAAACAGAAAGTTCCAGGGGTACAGGTACATAGTTCCTAAAAAGTGGAGTCGCAGATATAAGTGAAGTGAAGAAGGCATTACATTGCTTGCCTTTATTGGATAGAGCATTGAATATAGGCTGTGGAACATCACAATGAAGCTGCACAAGTCAATGGTCAATTTTCATTTGGAAAACTGCGTACAGTTTGTGTCGCTCTGCTTTTGAAACGATGGTATAAACTGGATAGGGTGCAAAATTATTCAAATGTTGTGACAGAGACTAGTGGTTTTGAGATATAAATATAGCCTTGGAGAGTTTTCCCTTTGGATAGGAGGCCGTGGGGTCAATATTTACAGGTTTACAAGGTTATGAGCAGCATGGATAGGATAAATAACGAGGGTGCTTTCACAAGGTTAGAGATATCCAAACCTAGAGAGCATATGTTTAAGGTGAGAGGAGAAAAAGTAATAAAAGTTTTCTAAGATGCAACTCTTTCTCACAGAGATTGGTGTGAATATCTAACGAGTTGTCAGAGAACGTGGGAAAGGCGAGCCCAATTACAACAATTAGACAATTGCATGAATAGATGAACGAGAAAGGTTGGGAGGAGTATGTGCCAAGCGAGGAATATATGATTTGTTCAGTTTAGGAAGCCTGGTGATCATGGACGAGATGGGCCAAACGGTCTGTTGGCATATGTTATGACTTTATCACTCCTCTTTCATCACTAATTCTTCGTGGTCCTCAATTTATTTCCGAGTGAAGAATCCTCTATAAATCATGCCAATGATCTAACTCTCCAAACTTTCTTGAAAGAGTACTTCTGACGTTGATGAGATGCTAGACACCCCTGCAGCTGCATAACCAGCATTGAATTCAACCACAATGTGTAACATTTCGCCTGGGATAATCCCACAGTATACCATAACCATCAAGCCGTTCTATGGTTCAGTGACAGGTGTGAGTGAACATGTCAGTGTCAGAACCAAGTGTCCCTAAAACTGATTACTACTCGTCAAAGAAACTGATTTTGACTGCTTACATTCCAAACAGCAGAACTAACATCTGATGGAGAGGGCAAAATGATCCCAAGACGAACAGATCAGAACTAAGTTCTGATTCCTGCCACATCCATTCATAAATGGTGATGGAGAACCATACAACTCACTGAAGGAGAGGACTCCACAAATATCTCCATTCCAAATAATGGGAAAGCGCTGTACGTCAGTGTATAAAACAAGATGCAGTGTCTGCACGATTCTCAGCCAGAGGGGTGGTGTGGATAATCCTCCTCACGTTCGTCATGATGCCGATAGAATCCCAGATGCTAATCTTCAACCAATTCGTTTGGCTGCACATGACATGAAGAAACATCTAAACACAGTAGATGTGAAAAATGCAATGGGCCCTGACATCATTCCTGTAATAGGACTGAAGACTTATGGTGAGCAACACGCCGTGTACCCGGGGGAAGCTGTTTCAGACCACCTCCACCTCTGACATCTCAATGGCAATGTAGGGAATTACTTAGCTATGTACAATCTCCTAAGAGGAGAATAATTACAATCTGATGAATTGACACCTCCTCAGTCCCATCAGTATAGTCAAATAGTTGGAAATTCTGTTTGACAGAGCTGTCAAGCAGCACAGAAATAACCTGTTCACTTTGGTTTCCAATATGACTCAATTTGGAATGCTGCAGTTTCGGAAATATCACTGGATTCCTAGTCCAGACCAGACCAATGCTCTAGCAGCTGGTCGAAGATAAAACAATTAATTCAATATCGAAATCTAAAATCTGGTGTCAGTTATAGTGACCTTGAAGACAATGTAGATTTTCAACTCCAATTAGCTTCCCCAATGTACTTTCAGGAAGCAAATCTCCCGTGATTTCCTGGTCTGGTCTCAAAGTAACTCCAGACAAACAGAAATGTAATAAACTCTTTGTTGGTCTCTGAAAGAGCCAAACGAGGCACTCAATTTTGTTAAACTGCTTCGAGGTCTTCAAGGATAAAACTGGACAGAACACATGGCAACAGCCTCAGTATTGGAAAGGGGAATGGAATGGGAAATACAATCCTGTTGACCCTGCAGAGACCTCCTTCCTAACATCTGAGAGCTTTCCCGCAGACTGCATAGAAACATCAGGAAAGGAGGACACCCGTTCAACACACTGAGCAGTCCGAATTCTAGCTCGTGTCCAAATATCTTCTCATTGCAACCTTCCGAACAACCCCCCGTGCATATTCCATAATGTTATTATGAACTTAACAAACATAATAATAACTGCAATAGTCACTTCAGTCCTTCAGTTTTGCTGGCCATTCAACATAATAGTGACTGATCCTCATTCCCCACACCATACTCTTGCTCACTCCCCATAACTTTCGAGTCTAGATATCCTTATGCATAGACATCCTTATGTATAGTCAGTGCCTAGGCTTCCGCAGTAGAGTGGAATTCTCTATGCAGTAGAGAATTCGTCAGGTTCACCAGCCTCGGCTTGCCAACATTTATTCTCATCTCAACTTAGAGAGGCCTGCGTGAACCTCATACTGTGGACAATTGTTTTATACGTCCCAGAATTATCTTCCCTTCTTCCAATCTATCTCGCCCAGTCAGAGTCTTATAAATTTCACTGAGATCGCCACTGCTTTTCCTAAACCCCACAGAATACACGCTCATTTGACACAAACTGTGCAAATACAACAACCCTGTGAACCCACAGATCAGTCTGATCATCATTCGTTGCACTTCCTCAATCAGTGGTTTGTTCTTTGTTCGGCAGGGAGACCAAAATTGCACAATAATAGAGATGAGCTTCCAGCAAGTGGCTGTAAAGCTGCAGGAAGACATTCTTACATGCCATCAATTCCCCTGAAATGAAGGCCAACACACCATTTATCTTCCTACCTGCTTTCTGTTCCTGCAATATTGCTTTCAGTGACTGGTGTACAAGGAGATCCAGATCATTTAAAATGTTACAGCTATCCACTTAGTGAGTCTATGCACACTTTTCAGTGTGCCAATGCCATTCCCAATATTGACAGCTAGCTCCAGAACTCCAGAACTTCCATGGACCTTGGAAATCTGTCTAGAAGAAAATGAATAATAATAAAAAAGTGTTCACTTTATGGATCGACATTTCTTAAGGAATCCGTCTTCAAATGGAAGACTGCTGTTATCATATTCCCATTAAAGTATATTACGTCACATCTACCCATATTGATCTTCATGTGCCACATATTTGCCCAAATGTCACTTGTCTCATTCACCTTGGAGCTTTTTATAAAAAAAAACTTCCTCACCCACTCACCGCATTTACTGCCATTGGCAGGCTTGGAAACATTGCATTTCATTTTCCCAACCAAACATTTGATATGCATTATGAATACCTCCGGCCAAAACACCGATCATTGCGATACCGCACGTGTGGTATCATTTGAAAACCATGCGTTTAAACCTACCCACTGTTTCCTGTCAGCACTTGCATTACAATACCATGTCCACATATTCTTTCTCTGTCCACGTACATTTAGTTTGCACATTGGTTTTTGGACTCTCTCAAAAATCCAACACAAAATCCAATTTCGTTTCCTCCATCGCTTTTCCATAATTTATCTCCGAGTCAGTTTCTCAAATATGTTTCACATGCCATAAAAGTATGTTGACTTTATCTCTGCCCAATAATTTCAGATCCAATAATTTATCCAAATTAGTTCATTTACTAATTTAATTTCATTTCCTCTTCTCTTCAGAGTTAGGTTTTCTCCTATTGCTGCAAAAGCTCTGTTTATGTCTTTTTTGTGAAGACAGAACTGAAGTAGTTGCCTTCAAGTTCTGCCATGTTCCTGTCCCCCATTGCCCATTTTTTCGTTTCAGACTGCAAGAAAGTTAACCCTTTGACTAAGACAAATAACCGTTTGCTGATCCCCCTGGCCATGTAATCTTCTGCCTAACCAACTCAATTTCCTGTACATCAAAGTAAAGAACATGAGCTTTTCCAGCCTGTCTCCATAGCTAATACACTGTACCCCAGGGAACTTTGCGAATCTCGGCTGCCCTCCTTTCACTGAAATTGTATCATTCCTGTTATAGCACACCCAGAATTGCACAGATTATTCCATCCTGGTCTAACCAAAGTACTACATCGCTCTTATAATCCATGGCTTAATGAACAATGGTTATGTCTGCATCCATTCTAACTAATATGCCAAGTCACAGACAAGGATCAGTGGAGAAGCACCCTCTAAGCTTCGCTATTTGGTACCATTCATTCTGTACAATCCTATCTGCTTCCTTCTTCATATTTATAAGCATTACATTCCGAAGGCTATTGATCTGCCCATCTAATCATTCCATCTGCATACTCTAAGAATTACCTCTTAGAAGAGAGAACATAGAACTATACAGCGCCGAACTGTGAACTACTGTCAGCTAATCCCCCGACACTATCCCAAAATCATCCATGTGCTTATCTAATGATCCATAATGTGGCTGAGTTGACTACATTACCAGGTAGAGCATTCCACAACCTTACCACTCTCTGTGGAAAGAACCTGCCTCTGATATCTGTTTAAAATCTATCACCCCTCAATTTGTATTTATGCTCCCTCGTACAAGCTGACGAAATCATCCTAGGAAAATTACTTTCACTTTCGACCCTATCTAATCGTCTCTATGTATGTCTCTATCAAATCCCCTCTTAGCCTTCTTCTTTCAAATGAGAACAGACCATGTCTCTCAGCCTTTCCTCATAAGCCCTCTTCATTACCAACCAGCCGGGCAATCTTTGTCTCAAACACAAATTTATTTATTAAACTCACGTCACATCCCTCCAGCTTTCACATCTACATCAGTTATGAATACCACAAATAGTAAGGAATACAGCAGTGATACCTATGATACACTGTCCAATACTGGTTTCCATTAGAAATAGCCGTTGATCACCACCCTCTCATGAACCTGAGTTTGCATGCAACTTGACAAGTTAGTAAACCTGCACCTTGGTTGCTCTGTTCCACTTGACATATCTGTACAATATATGGAGATATTCCTTAATCTTGCCTCCCAGTGGATTATTGTGCCCTTCTGTTCATCAATCATCTGTGAGTATGGATTGTCCTCTTTGTTGAAATCTTAAATGGCCTGCCTCTTATCATTCTGAAATTTCCAACTTGTCATATGCTTAGTGAATTTTCTATTTTTTTTTCCTGTATTACCTCTCGTTCTTTGGAACTGTCGAGAACACAAGATAGTTTCACCATCAGACAGTTTTTCCATCTGAGGAATTTGTCTAGGGACCGTCCAATGCACTTCGTCTCTCGTCAGTACTGCATACTGGTTCGCCAACACTTCACAATACTCCAGATACAATCTTAATAATGCTCTATAAAACTGCTTCGTGATGTATTTACATATCTACTTCGATTTCCCAAAACGACCCTACATTTAACTTCCCACTGACATGTCTTGCTCCAAAGAACCTTTGCTTGAATAGCATTTATGAACTCGCTGTGAGTTCTTAGAGAAAGCCTTCTGGAAATCCAAATGTCCAACTTCTACTCGTTCTCCATTCTCAATGCTGAAAATATTAAAGCAATTCCAAAGTTTGTCAAATATGATTTTCTCAAACACAAATTCATACTGATTGTCTTCATTTTTGCTTCTAATTTCCAAATATCCAAAATCACAGTCTATATCGTAGATTCCAACTGTTTCCCTACTGATGACAAGTTAATTGTTCTGCAGTTCAGGACATTACCTATTTTTCCCTGCATATGTATAGTTTGGTCATTTTTACTACATTCCAGTTGTCTACAATGGATTCTGCCTTCTGCAGGATATGCAGGAGACTAAATCCAAGGTATCAACAGTTCAATTAATTTTTTTTTCCTGTTCCTGACGTTTTGATATGAGTAACTCGAACCATACAGCCATAGAGATGTACTGCATGGAAAGAACTTCGGTCCAAATTGTCGATGCTGACCAGATATCCTAACCTAATCTAATCCCATTTTCCAGCATTTGGCCCATATTCCCCTCAATCCTTCCTATTCATATACCCATCCTAATGTCTTTTACATGCTGTATTTGTCTCCACCACTTCCCCTAGCAACTCATTCCATGCATGTACCATTCTCTGTGTGTCAGAGTTGCCCCTTAGGTCCATTTTATATCATTACTTGCTCATCCGAAACCTGTGCCCTCGAGTCTCAACTCGCTTACCCCCGAGAAAAGAGCTTGTGTATGTATCCTATCCCTCGTGATTTTGTAAACCACTAGAATGTTACGTCTCAGCATCTGACGCTCCAGCAAAAACAACCCCAGCCTCTCCCTGTAGCTCAAATCCTCCAAACCTGGCAAAATATTTCTAAATCTTTTCTTAAACCTTTCAAATTTCACAACATCCTTCCAGGACTCTATGCAATATTTCAAAAAAGTCCTGTACAATCGGGAAAATGACCTCCTAACGCATCTTTTCAATGCTGTGCCCAATAAGGGAAAGCATACCAAACAACACCTTCACTATCCTGTCTACATGTGATTCCAGTTTCAAGGAAATATGAACATGCATTCCAAGGTCTCGTTGTTCAGCAACCGCCCCAGATGTGGTCTGCTGAAATAGCTCAGTTGGAAGAGCATTAGATTGAGGGTTTAAAGGTCTGTTGTTTAATCCTGAGTTTCAGCATAGACGTGTCTGCTTGCTATTAAGTGTATAAGCCCAGTTCTGATTTGTTTTTCCAAAATGAAGCACATCACATTTATCTGAATAATCTCCATCTCCCACTACTCACCTGGTTGACCCATATGGTCAACATGCCATTGTACTCTGACGTAACATGTTTTGCTGTCCACCTCCAATTTTGGTCTCATGTGCGAACATACTCGTCCGTTTACATCCAAATGATTTATATAATCTTGTCCATCAAACATAGCAATGACTAACTAGCTACGTTTTCACATATTACCTTCTTACTGACATGAATTGACTTCATGCCTTCACTTCCACAAATCCTATGTGATTACCTGTTATTTCTCGGAGATTTTCTGGATCTTCCTCCATCAAGAACCACACTAAGTAACTGGTTACTTTCTCTACAGTTCCCTTGTTCTCCACAATAAATTCTTCTATCCATTACAAATTGTGTTTTTGGGAACCTTTTTCAATATGGTTAGATATCAAAACCTCCCAGGCGAGGTCCCCACTTACTAGCTTGCTGTTTTGGACAGTGTAGGGACAGTTATATAAAATTGCCATAACCCAATAGTTATCAATAATATTATTGATACTTTTATCAAAAGCTTGGGTGGCAATTCGGCAGAGGTGACGCAATATTAGCAGAGCATCTTCCATGACACCTTTGGTAGGTTAGCCGGATTTGCAACCAGGAATGACAGATTCAGAATTCAAACGTTGGGCATGTTGGGGTGTGTCTGGCATGAACGATTTATTTAAGGTCGACACAATAATATCCTTTGATCAATTAGCACGGAAAAACGAGCTATCTAACAGGAGCAGACCTCGTTCTTTTTTCAAGTTCAGGACTTTATTCCAAAAAGACTACACTTACAGATCCGACATAGAGTGGAGTGCGCTCAGTGCAAAGAGTACACTTTCTGTCAGCACCTTATGTCATCAATTCAGAGGTGACACCACTCCCCACCGCCGATGAGCTCGATCGACTCTGAAGAGTGTTGGAGAGAGAGTTGGGCGTTGATGTCTCCTCTGAGGCATGAGAAGATATTTGGGAAAACGCAAGAAAGATATCAATTTGTAATCCGACCGATGCTTTAACGTTGAATATTCTCCAGTGTCGACTATACTTTGGACTGTTTACCAAATGTTAAACTAACTGTATCTTCAACGTGCACCAACTGCAAGTTTGGTACAGGTTCTCTTACCCATTGTCTCTGGTCCTGTGATAGGTGTCAAACATGTGAAGCGCTGGGAAAGTCGCAATTGAGGGAATTTTGAGTGTAAAGGTGGAGAAGGACCCGATCTCTCTTGTTCTTGCCCTGCCTAGTGTTGATGCGCACAAGAAGGTAAAAAACGACTTCTCAACATTCTCACTTTCTGTGCAAGGAAGAATATCTTGCTCAGTTGGGTATGCGAAATCCCACCAGGCTTGTCAAAGTGTTGGGAGATTATTATGGAGAAGATTCCCGTGGAGTTCCTGACAAATATGAAAATTTTTACAAGCATTCCTGCCCTTTTTTTGAATACCTGGACACAGATTTATCTGCAACACTAAATAAGGGCTTTCATATATAATCGTAAAAGTTGTGCCTCATCTTGCAAAAGCTGGCGGCTTTCAATTTTCTTTTGTATTCGTGCCTTCTTTCTTCTTCTTCGGAATTCTGCTTCCCAGGTCTTTGTCAGGTAAAGGAACTCTTCACAGAATAGATATTTCGGCAGCAGTGTTGTTTGTGTTGGCTGCAATTTGCTGCTCTGGCTAACTGTTCAAAATATCTTCTATTTATACGCCAAAACATCAGATCCTTTCATTGGGTTTGATGTCATCTGAAATAGTAATATTCAAATTCCATTTGACTTTTGCACCTGAGGCGTAATTTAAACCGAATGGGCAAATTTCGATTTTGTCTTGGTACCCTGGTAACTCAGAACTAGATATGTGTTTCAACCCAAATATTACAGTTTGAAATATTCTGTACAATTTATGCCAGCCAGACATGTCATCTCTCTGAAAGGTACAGTACAGCCACAACTTCACAACACCACGGAGGCTGACATTAATCATAGATGCTGAAAATTGCCTTCAACCAACGCCTTTCAATTCAATACTGTTCTATTAAAATTCAAAACAATGATTAAAATTTACCATTCTGAATGGGATATGTGAGTGCAAGTGAGGTAAAGAATGTTAGAGATGGTAGATCAATTTTGTTAACCATTCAAACTGCCATGGACATAGGAGTATTGTGAAAGGTTTATCCCAACATAAGCATGCTTCTCTGTTCATAAATAGAAACATACACCTTTCTTTACTGATCAACTATTAACATATCAGTGAAACATTGAGAGATCATCACCTGAGAGGAATATTTGCAGAAGACAATGCGGGTTTATAACAGGCAAACTGCATCGGTGTGTTAACAGGAAATTCTACCCCGGAGACAATGCGGAATGCAGATGCTGGACAATTTTGAATGTATAAAGTGTGGTGGTGGAAAAGGCACTGTAGGTCAGGCAGCATCCGACACGCAAGAGAATCAACTTTTCAGGCAGGACCATTCTTCAGCCTTGGGCAAGGGAAGTGTGCTGGGTGGGCTGAGGCTGTGGTAGGGTATGTGGTAGGGGCGCGAATGTAGGAAGTGATAGTCATAGGTCGATGAGAAGTGTGGACTGGATAGTTGGGAAAGAAGACTAGCAGTTAGGTCCCTTGAAGTGGGTGGATCTGAGTCGGAGGACATGATCTGGGATGTTGTTGTGGAGGGCAAGTTTGGTACTCTTGAATTCAATGTTCATGCGTGTGTTTCTAGGCTACAGAGGCAGAAGATAAACTGATCCCGGCAACATTCTGATAAATCTCTCCTGAACAGTCACCATATTAATAATATCCATACTACCTCAGGACGACCAGGCCTGCACACGGTACTATAGCGAACATTCACCAATATCCAGTGGACTTTCGACAAGACTTTACAACTGCTAAAATCAAAGGTCTGAGCAAAGAAAATTCCTTAAACACCATATCTACATGTACCGCAACTTTCAAACAATTATGTCTGCACCCCGGTTCATTTTCCCTATAACAATACCAAAACCCGAACATTAATTGTATAAGCCCTCCCGTTGTTTGTTTTATTGCATTTATTGCATTTATCTAAGACAAACTCCATCTGCCAGACCTCAGCCCTGTGAGTGATATTCCTGCTCCCTCACACTCCCCTTTCGATTTTAAAACATCTGCCCCTCTCCAGAAGGCCGACAATCTCCAGAATTGATTGTGCCAAAGACCCAGATCTTGTTTCTCCTTTCGTTGGCAAGGGGATGAGCGGGTGAGGACAGACTGGAAATTAATATGGTGCCATGTATCACTTCATGATTTTAGCAAGACAGTCTTCATCTGTTGGAGGTTGGGAATAGTGACTGGTGCTTTGGGACCAGGCATTGCCCTCTTCCGTCGTCTCTGGTGCTCAGTATTCATATCTATTTGAGATCCTTCATAGTGCAGAGTGTGTCTGTAGGATTTCATTCCTTAATATTTCAGACGAAAGATAATAGCCAAATCAACTGGAAGTCTGAGCCAAACAATGAAAAGTTTTCATCGTTTCTCTCCAATGCATCCTTTATGCACTAAACACCCTATGGTTAAGGATAATACCTTGCATTTGTGCAACAATGAGAAATGTACCCCTTGTGTAAGTCAGTGATGTTAACAAGAATTTAATATCTCCACACAGAGATGACTGGGCAGCACGCATGAATTGGTGTACTGGTTAATATGACTTTCAAACGGTCGAATGCGTTCTGGCATTGACCTGTCCACTGAATCCTTCTCCATTTCTGATCAGGGTTCCTGGGAGTATCCAACTTAGGGGTGATGTAACTGGTTTGTCCAACATTCTTGATACTGTCCTCCAATCTCAGAATTCGATGTGAGTCCGACTTTGTAACAGCGTTGACCTGCCGTAATCTGCAAAATCGGTTAGTCACTTCCGGTTTCAGAACGAAGGCAATCGATGAACTCCACTCAGTCTGGATCAGTTCGATGATATCGTCATTCAGCATGGCCTCCACCTCCTTGTCGACCTGTCTATATGTGAAATGATTAAGATGGTGACGGTGTTGTGTTGTCTGTGCAGCATTCCCTACATCTACCTTACGTCCAATAGCATTAGTTCTCCGCATCTGATGCTTATGTATGTTCTTATATAACATCAACAAACCTTTCAACTGCATTCTATGCTCCAGTCACAGATAGTTTGCTGACGTATCCTACACCTCAAGGCCTTCTTCATTTTTTGACATATTTTGAAGCACAGCAAAATCCAAATCATCTGGATTTGATTCCTCACTATGTGGGGCAGTAACTAACATCTGTTTCTCCAGTTGGTTCTATCTGTTATAATGCACATTCAACATGATCACATGGCATACGCAGTGCTATTTTGTTTTCCTATCTGGCATATTTTTTGGATAATTCAACTGACTCTTTTTTTTTTCAATTTGATATTGACTACGAAACTTGGCTTTGAAAGGATCTCCTAGGAATGGCAACTATAATAACACGTCATCCCTTGGGGAAGATAAACCTCCGATTCTCGGAGCTTTAATATGCCATCTGTTTCTTCTATGGTCTGCCGTCTATAGATGCTATTTAGCTAAATCACTAACACGGTTTAGTCACTCTCTCACCTTCGATACGTAATCTAAATGTGGGATCTCTCACTCTCACCGGTCAATTTCTCTTGAATTAATTTCAAACGGCCTTCCACTTCATGCCTAAATTTTTAACTCGAAGGGAGTGAACTGAGTAGATTAGTTTCGGGCATCTCTAAACGCAAATAATACGAATGGGATACTTTATCCCAATCATTCAGGTGATACTGACAGTATGGTCTCAACTGATCTTTAAGTTTTGATGCTTCCTTTCTCAAGCTTCCTCGGATTTGGCATGATACGCAATGCATTTGAAGTGTGATATAATTAAGCTATCCATAACTTGCTTAGATAGTCTAGCAGTAAAAAAAAAATACTCTTGGTCCGATTGAATCTGTCTGGGTAGTCCATACCATGTGAAGAAAAATATTATCTCCTCGACCACTATTTTGGATTTGACACTCCGTAGTGGAATTGATGCTGGTAATCTGGTGCACACATCCAATAAGGTTAGCAAGTATGGTAACCTTTTATTTCTTGAGAGGAGATGTATACAATCAATGATAACTTGAGTGAAATGTCCTTCAAATTAGGGAATAGGCAACAAATGTGTTAGTTTTATTACTGCCTTTTGCTTACCTGCCATTTGGCAGGAGGGCTCCTGCCCGAAACGTCGATTTTCCTGCACCTCAGATGCTGTCTGACCTGCTGTGCTTTTTCAGCACCACTCTAATCTTGACATACGACAAACGTTAACCACATCCTTGTGCTTTCCAGATCATTAACAATGTTCTTGTGTGTTAGCGTGAGTCTTTAGGTCCCATGGTAATCTCCTACAGGGAGTTATGTATTACTGTAACACCTCCAGTCTGTATGCTATCAGCAACACAATCTGGCGCACTTGTACACATTTCTCCTCTGCACTAACCATCCGTGGTCTCCATTTACATCTTAGGATTCTGTCTTTCATTTAACAACCGTCAGGATTATCTTCTGCCTCCTTTTCGAGCTATGTGCCCAATGATATTTCTTTCATAATTTTATCTTTCTGTTTCAGGTTCCTTGGCCTTTCAGGACTAAACACTTCCCTCTGAACCTCTGCTAGATCAGGATTTTACTATACTAATATGTCAAAACAGTGGGCCTGCTCACTGAACCTCAACTCCTTACCTTTACTTTAGTCTTTGCAACGTGTTGTGACGTATGATAGTTGGATCTTGTCACAACATACTCTGGGATAATGCCGGGATATTTCTGTTTTAACTCCTCTTTTTCTTTATGTTCCTTGAACTTCTCCACGACAAGGTGTTTGGATCCCGCTAAATCATTGCCAAAAACAAATTGGATACCTGGAACTAACCCTCCGTCAATGACTCCCACAATTACTTCCCCAGTCTTGAGTTGGCATGCCAACCTGACCTTACACAGTGGAAAGCTAAATTTCTGTCCATCTGTCCCACAAATACCACACATTCTGCAACGGCTCAGAAAGAGTGCAGATTCGTTTATTTCTTACTAACAGCGACGGGTTAGATTCAGTTTCAAACGGAATGATAACATCTTGCCCTTCTCCCCCTGTTCTTTCTGCGTAAACTGTACCCACAGAGACGAATTCTTCATCGAGATCAGATGCCTAATCCATCGCCAGCCTCTGCCTAGACTGTGGACTCTCCTGCAGCTGCTTGGCTCCTCCATGGGTTTTCTTTACTATTTTCACTAAGGCCACTGGCTAAGCTTCTTTCACGACGTACTGCCTTTCTTTAAGCACCAGCTTTGTGACTTTATGTGTCACACGTCACCACAGTAGAAACATATAAGGCCTTTCACTTCTTTCCACCCCCTTCGGCGTTTTTGCTAACCGTCTTAAACTCTTACCAATGTTCGCTCCTATTTGTTTTGTAGTGTAGGATCTCCCCTTCTTGCATCCTCTCTCACTCATAGGACAACATTCCAGCCAGAAGCTGGTCTTATACACCAACATGTATTCATCTGCTAATTCTGCTGCCCATTTCACTTCATGAGCTTTCTGTTCTTCCACGTGCATTCTTTCATTATTTTAAGTTAGTTTTTAAACTCCTTCGGCAGAATAATCTCTCTTCGAGTCTTATAGGTTGTATTTATCTTTAAAGTGTGCACCGTCTTTTGAAATGACTGTTTAATTCTTTCAAACTGATCATACGTCTGACCTGCTTCCTTCTTTGTACACTTCTTGTTCCAATTTGTAACCACTTAAAACTACATGTTTGACCTCTTCATAATCTCTTGACGCCTCGTCTGACTGCGCAGCAAATACTTCACCTGCTCTGCGTACCAGTTTCGTCTGAACGAGCATTACACATTAATCCTCCGACGACGCTATCTGCCCAGCCAGTTTTTCAAATGAATTTTAAAAAAAAGACTTCAACAGCATTGTCATCAAAATGTGGCAGAGTTTTGGTATATTTCTTTATATTCTCTTTACCGTCTCTTTTAATCTCCACTTGTCAACTTGACTTTGCTGACTAAGTCGCAATGTCTCGATTTCAAGTCACCACTCTCTTTCTTTCTGTCTTTTCTCTCTCTTTCTCTCACTCCTTTTCCTGTTGCTCTCTTTTCTCTCTTTCTCCTTGTCTCTCCCTTTCTCTTTTTTCTCTCTCTTTGTTTATCTTCGAACTCCAGTTTCCTCAATTGAACTAACGTTTTTTCTACCCGACTGCTTATATCCATTTCTCAGTCACACCAAAATTTTTGAATAACTCTCTTACAAATTCAGCTTTACTTTTGTCCTTAATTAAACCCAAACCTAAATTAGTTGCTATATCTAAAAGTATGGTCTTGACCTTTCTTTTTAAACTTTCTGGGCGAATTTGAAAACCATCTTCAAATCCTAGAATCTCTTTCGAAATTTTATAATTCAGTTTAACGAAGAGTTCTTAACGTCTTTGCTAATTCTGAAAGAACGGCCTTGTGCTTTCCTTCCAAACTTTCTTGCCAAGGGTGAGAATCATCTCCAAACCCCAGAACCTCATCAGCAATTTGGAGAGGCATTTCTCTCACTTTTAATTTAACCAACCGCTGTTCACCTAAACTAAACAGATAGTCGCACTGATATTTTATTTAAAGACCCAGGACACTCACGATCAAGTTGGTTATATCTACTGGTCTTTCTCCTACTACAAATCTATTCACTTCTGTCCAAATCTAAGACTGGATCTGTATAAACATGTTCAAAGCACGGAAGAAAGCTCCCAAACTGTTATGAGAAGGGGGAAAACCAGCAGCACAGAAAAGATTCACCCTGTGTGGTAGTTTGTTCAACTTCGGCAGGCAAAGAACTATCCCAGCCGTCACTACTTAAAGTAAAAATTAACGACTCTATTTTAAATTCAAACAGAGAATAGATAAATCAACAACTATTTACAACTCCTTTCCTTTAACCTTGTCTATTACCTCCCACTCAATGGTCAAATGGAAAAGTCCTGATTCAGATTTACAAAAAAAATACTCGTTTCAAAACTAGGCAGCTCTTTGGAATCTCCATTGTAGATTTTCCTCTGTAGATTCTCACGAGGTCGATTTCGGTGTTGTGCTTGCAGACTCATTTCACAGACAGGTACCCTTAAGACAGCCCTAAATCTAGCAGTCTGTTCCTGCTGGTCTTTTGCCAATTCTCCAAGCACCTGATCAAAATGACCGGTTTTAAAGCCTAAAACATGAGTTTGTTTCATTGGCTTAATAATACCAACGTAAGAAATTAAAATTTGCTTGGATTCTGATATCTTGGGGCATAATTAAAACTGTTTGGCCGAATTTGAATTTGCTCTTTTATCCATGGCAACACACCTGCTGCGCGCAGCTATGACCAACTGTTACATCGTACCTTGTTCCAGACTCCCCGTGCTTTGTCCTAGCTAGCTTTTCAAGGCACAGCACCTCTACACTTTCACAAAAAATGCCGTCAGGTTAGTCTGAAAATGCCGCAAGTGATTTGGAATTGATTGTAGCTGATCCTTGCACAGGGTATTGGGAACGATCTCAATAATATTTTTCTGCATCTAAGCAGGGAATGTCTGAGACGACATATGATATATAGTAGTTATGTGTAGTTATAATGCCCTAAAATGAGAAAAATGAAACAATCTTGCATTTCAAACTTTTCAAATGTGTTTTACTCTCTTTAAGGAGAAAGGCATTCTGTTTTTAGGATTACCAGTTTAGGCCTGAGAAGGAGAGGTGCTCTTTTTTAATATATAATATCTTGTGAGGAGTGTAGTTGGAGAATACCTGATGGATATTCCCTCTTATATGGGAAAATAAAACTGGGGAAGTAATTTACGAATAAGGCAGATTCTGAGGAAGTATCACTGGATCTGAAGCGTAAACTATTATTTCTCTTCATAGCTGCTACCAGACCTGCTGACCATTTCCAACAATTTCTGCATTTGTTTAAGAATAATACACGTTTATTTTAAAGTGAGATATTGCAAAGACATGTTTTATGTTTAAATTCCGCAGGCACATATAAACACTTCTTCAAAAAAGTGGGACCATGTTAAGGAAACGGTTCCGTGTATGACAGCAACAAAGATGTATCCACAAGAGCAGAAAATGTGATGGACTCATGTAGTTTAGACAATATTCAATGAGATCTCACGTGGTCGAATACGTGTCTGATAACGTTACTGTTTCAACTCAGAGGAAAAAATAGTTAACCTTCCTGAAAAGGACTATCATATTGGTCGCTCGCTCTTCCCTTTTCTCCACACACAGGTATTCAGACAAATCCAATTATTCTGAGAAACATCCCCATTGCCAGCAGTTTGTGTGTGCAGAATATCTTCGAAGGAGAGTAACATTTGAGACAAACTCTACGTTTTTTTTTCAAGAGTTCAACTGATATTTGGGCAAAGTTCTTTCAAATTATATCATGTCTCACGAACGTTCTTGAGTTTTCTGAAGAAGTGCGAAGAGGATTGATGAAGGTAGATCTAAACAGACTTCAGTAAGGCGTGCAACAAGTTTCCACATGGGAGATTTAAACAAGGCTAGATCACAATGTACACAGGGAGAGCTAGCTATTTGGATGTTGAACTGACTGGAAGATAGAAGGCGGAGGGTCACAGCAGAGGGTCGCTTTTCAGATTGAAGGCATGCAACCAGTGTTATGCCATGATGGTCTGTGCTGAGTCCACTGATGTTCGCCCTTTATATAAATTACTTGAATGTGAATATAAGAGGTTGGTTTGTACGTTTGCGAATGATACCAAGATTGGAGGTGTAGTGGACAACGAAGAAGGATATTTCAGAGTACAACGGGGTGTTGGACATTCGAATGAATGGGCTGAGGAGTGGCCAATGAGTTTTATTTAAAGAAATGTGAGGAGTGCATTTTGGAAACGCAAATCAGAGCAGGACGTATGCACTTTATGATAAGTTCCTGAGGAATGTTGTTGAAAAAAGAGATCTTAGAGTGCAGGTACATGTTTCCTTGAAAATAAAGTCGGAATAAAATAGGATAGTGAAGAAGGCGTTTGGTCAGAGTGTCAGTATACAATTTAGAAGGTCATGTTGCATCTGTGGTTAGGCCATTTTTGTGAATTGTGTGCAATTCTGGTCTCACTGTACCGGAACAATGTTGTGAAATTTGGATGGATTCAAAAGATGTTGACAAGGGTGTTGCTAGGTTTGGATGGTTTCAGTTACAGGGAAAGTCTGAATAGACTGGGGATGTTTCCCCTCGAGTGTCAGAGGATGAGGAATGCCCTTATAGAGGTTTATTCAATAATGAGGGGCATGGATATGGTAAATAGTCAAGGCCATTTCCCTGGATAGAAGAATGCATAGGCTTAGGGTGAGAGGGGAAAATTTTGAAAGCAACTGCAGAGGAAACTGTTTCATGCAGACGGTGGACCGTGTGTAAAATGAACTGACAAAAGGATGTGGTGGAGGCTGGTAGAATTACAACATTTAAAAGGTATCCGGATGGGCACCTGAATGAAAATGATTTATGGGGATATTGATTAAATGCTGGCAAATGGAAAAGATTAGGATAGAGTATGTGGTCTGCATGGATGAGTAGGACGAAAGGGTCTGCTTCCACGCTGTCCATCTCAGTGACTCTAAGTTAACATCGCACTGTTTTTGTCTTTTTTTCAATTTGTTGTCGTGTGTGTGCACGTGTGTGTGTGTGTGTGTGTGTGTGTGTACATGTGAGCGCGGGCGCGTGCATGCTCCTCCATAGTTTTAGAAAGGGAAATATCGATGTCCATATTAGCAATATCAAGACTGCTTGTCATTCAATTTTTTAACATAGTTTTAGCAATTTAGTATTGTTCATAAGCGTCTTACTTTCGTAGATAAAGAAAATCTGACTGACTTGTTCCGAGCACTGACGCTGACTCAGTTTGAGATCGAGATTATTGACCATGTCACCAAACTGATGACATTTAAATTTTGATATGATCAGTGGAGGTATGGGGCTAGAAAAGGAAACCGTGACTCGAACACGGAGGCATCTAAAGAGTATTTCATCAGTCGTGGTTCAGTTGTTGGAGGGGAATTTGACGGATATTGTCTTCATTCAATTAGAAAGGCAATGTCTGATTAGGGTTAGACAACATGGCTTTGTGAGGTGGAAATCATGTCTCATTAATTGATTGAGAAATGTGAAGAGGTGGTAAAGAAGATTGCTGAAAGCAGTGTGGTGCACATTGTCGATATAGACGTCAGCAAGGCCTTTCATATGGTTCCTCATGTAGACAGATTTTTAAGGTTAGGTCACTTGGGATCCGTTGGAAGTAACAAATTGAATACAAAATTGTCTGGAAGGTAAATGAATGTTTTCCAGACTGAAGGCCTGTAGCCAACGGTGTGCTGAAAAGAAAAATAGTGCGAAGTTCACTACTTGGGATAACCGGTATTAACAATTTGAATGCGAGCATCGAAGGCATGATTAGTAAGTTGGCAGATAACATTTAAAAAATGATGCAATGGGCAGTAAACTAAATTATCGTCTGGTACAAAGGGATCCTTGATTCCCAATATGCCAAAGAATGGCAATTGGAGTTTATTGTAGATGTTTATGAGATTTTGCATTTTGTTAAGGCAATGCAGGTTAGGGACCTTCAGAATGTTGCTGAACAGAGAGACCTGGGTGTAGGTGCACAGTTTTTTGAAAGGGGAGTCACAGGCTGACAGGGTAGTGAAGAACACAGTTTGCACACTTGCCTATATTGCCCAGCGCATTGGGTTTAGGAGGTGGAGTGGCATGTTTCATCTGTACAGGACATAGCTGAGGCCACTTTAGAAATGTTGTGTACAATTCAGATTGCTGTACTAAACGAAACATGGTGTTAAATTTGTGAAGGTGCCGTCAAAAGAATTACAAGGATATTCTGGAACTGTAGGGTTTGAGTTATAAGAAGTTGCTGAACAAGTTGAGGCTTTTGCCTGGGACTGTTGGAGGCCCGAGTGCTGATGTGAAAAAGGTTTAGAAATTCATGAGGCGCATGGATAGTCAAAACAGCGAAAGTCTCCAGGTAGTGGAGTCCTGAACTAGAGGGCAGAGGTTGAAGTTGAGATGGGAACGATTTAAAAGGGACGCTCAGTTATATTTTTCATGCTGGCTGGGGGTGGATGGGGTGTACGTTAATGGAAACTGTTGTCAGAGGAAGTGGTGTGGTGCCCGTCTGTTTCCATTTGTTCAAATTTGCATTAATAAAATGTTTGACAAATAAGTGAGTTTCGGATAATGGAATATAGACTGGAAAGTGGGGCTGAGATGAAAAACTGATGAGCCAATCTTAATGCTTAGAGGAGCAGTGACAAAATATCTCATGACTTACACTTGCTTCTTTGTTCTTGGGTTCTTGTGTTCCCTTTCAACCACTCAGACTTGCTAGACAGGAGATTTGTAGGCCATGTGCTCCAAAAAACTGGTGCACAGGAAGAGGGGAGACCATTCAGCCCCTCAAGCCCCTCAAATCACACGGTTTCGAGTGGTTTCGAAAATGCAATTGGAAATACAGTCTGTGTATGAAAGGTACCCTTCATCTCAGTTTACAGAGCTTCCCCGCTCTGTAAATTTTGATTCATTTCTTAGTTACATAATTAGGCCCAAATTCACTAGGAAAACAGACCCTGACCTCATTCAGAGATGCCTCACAAAATACTCAGGTCACCCTGACTGCAACATTCAATCACAGCACCTTCAAGAAAGTAGCACCCACGAACTTTCCAATAACATAAAGTGAGAACATCGGACGCAGGAGCTGGTCAACCTCTGCTAAGACCCCAGAAGCTTCTGATGTTACTGAGAAACCAAAACCTCGAAATCCCAATCTGTGAGAGCTGGTCACTATCATTCAGGCTGCCGTAAAATAAACCCAAGGCCTCCCAATATATTTCCCCCCACTCTCGAACAAAGGATTTAACTGATGTTCCAACACAAGAAACAAATGGAGTAGAAGTTGCACAGGCAGGCTGTTCCTCGTGGCTGCATTGCTCACGGTACACTTGGGAGTTTACCGTCGTTTTCTATCACTAAGGACTCAAAGATTAGATTAGATTACTTACAGTGTGGAAACAGGCCCTTCAGCCCAACAAGTCCACAACGCCCCGCCGAAGCGCAACCCAACCATACACCTAACCTAACACTATGGGCAATTTAGCATGGCCAATTCACCCGACCTGCACATCTTTGGATTGTGGGAGGAAACCGGAGCACCTGGGGGAAACCCACGCAGACACGGGGAAGACGTGCAAACTCCCCACAGTTAGTCACCTGAGGCGGGAATTGAACCCGGGTCTCTGGCGCTGTGAGGCAGCAGTGCTAACCACTGTGCCATCGTGCCGCCCTCGTGGAAGTTGCATTTTCCATGTCCGAGAAGACAGACTGGTCTTCTGTATGGCGGTCAGAAGCCGAGGGGAAAGTCTAAGTGCTTCAGAATGATTGTATTATGGCTGCTGTCAGGGCTTGTGCACAACATGATGCTCAGTGCATGGTCACACACAGCGAGTGCATATTAATGTGGGGAGAGTTCATTCAGACCTGCCCTTCTCGGTTATTCACTGTGGGGTTCCGAAGAGCCACATCAATGATAAGGAATGCCCTGTTAGTCTGAAGAATGGACTCTCCAACTGCAAATAAAGTTCACCTTGTTTATGTTGCTCATTTCCAGTGAACTTAATCTGTACGCCTTACTCTGATAAGTTTTATTTCGTGCTGTGATCAGTCTGCCCTTGCATAAAATGTTGAGCCAGTACTACGCACAAACAAATCTTTTTACTCCACTTCGGTTCATGTGACAATAAATTAAATCAAACAATCCGGGCAAAGTTATGAAATTTCTCACCTATCAATCTCTCTTTTGGAAATAACTGATCCCTGCCTACCCTCATGTTTCAACGCACTCATCTCTTTTTTCTCTCACGGCGCTACAGATTGAATAGTCATTTTCTTCACCATCTCCCCATGACAGCACCGCCTGTGTCGGTCACAAGGAGATCTTTCCTGGCAAAAACGATCAAATTTGTACACAGTGCCCTAAATGCTTTCTCAGCAAGGGTCTATAATTGCAGAAGTCTGCTTTACTTATGTACGTTTAACACCATATAATGAAGGGTAACATACCGTTTACTGCCACCATTACTTCCAACACCGTGTGTACTACTTTTGGTCACTCATGATCAAGGGCATGCCAGTCCTTTTGGCCAGCGGCATTTCCCAAATTTACAACAATTAATCAACACAAAATCCGATATACGCTATTGTTTTGCACATTCAAACTAATTGAATGCCTTGCAAGTTGATGTGGCGTAAACACTGATGCGTGTAATACCTCATGAGCAACGGACGTTCGCCCAGAAAATACTGTTACTCTCTGCACTGTTTCTAATAACTGGTTATCAATCCATGTAGTACATTCCCCAATTACGCATTGACTATCTCTCACCTGCCAACAACCTCGTCAAAGGTAGTCTACAAATTCATACACACTGCTTCCACTTGTTCGTTTGTGTGGCCATTTTAATTCATACAAGTTCCACATCTTTCGCAAAAATGATTTCCTTTTCGTGAAGCTAAGTTCAGCCTGCCAAGTTTGATCATGATTCCCCAAATGTCCAGTTATCGCATCCGGTTTAAAAGATTCTAATATTACCTGAGTACTGAAGTGAAGTTGTCCAAAATTTTGTTTTCTTTGATGTCCCTCTCCCTCCTTTTCAAAAAGTATTTAGGTTGTTGTGGTTCTGTTCGGCCAGCTGGGAATTTGTGTTGCAGATGTTTCGTCCCTTGTCTAGGTGACATCCTCAGTGCTTGGGAGCCTCCTGTGAAGCGTTTCTGTGATGTTTCCTCCGGCATTTATACCACTATACCACAGAAGCGCTTCACAGGAGGCTCCCAAGTACTGAGGATATCACCTAGACCGGGGAGGAAACGTCTGCAACACAGATTCCCAGCTCGGCGAACAGAACCACAACAACGAGCACCCGAGCTACAAATCTTCCCACAAACATTGAGTATTTAGGTTGACAGAAGTTACTTTCCAGGCAGCAGGCACCAGATTTTCGAGTGACCAAAGAACGATATTCAGTCAGGTTTTTTTTTGAGGTCACAATATTTAGAATACATGAAAGGGAAAGCTATTGAGGGATATGAGTCAAGCAAAGGGTATTTGGACTAGGTTAGCTAAGAATTATGTTAGGTGTGCACTGTATGACCCGAAGGGTATGATCTGATGCTGGATGACAAGATAACTCTTTCACTGTCTCTGTTGCAACCTCCCTGAATACTTTGTGAAGGAACACATCTGATGCAACAACTTACCACAATTCAAATCAATTAGTTGGTGAGTAATTGCTCTTTATTGATTCTAATCTCTCTCAATTTCTAATTTCCACCAGTTAACTTGTCCCGTAGTATTTGAAAATACTTTCTGCTGTAATTCATTCCCCTCAGCAGTGGGGGAGAGGTGGGGAGGGCAGAGATTGTGTGTGCTAATGAATGAATACATCGGAGCACGACACTCGGGAGATGATAGAGATATGAGCCAATCCGCTCGGAAAGCTCCAGAATAAAAACAATTCAGTGAAACTCTCACTGTCACTTCACAGCCACTGACAAAACACTCATTTCCGTAGTGTGAGGTTACAAGTTATGGTGAAACAGGTGACACAAAGCGGATATTGTGGAGGAGATCGTGGACAGACTTGGGGGCAGAGGCAATACTGAAACACAGATAACTCAGGACAAAATGGAGCTATCATGCTATGAACGTTTTTGTTTCTCCTCAGGTGCTTGTTACTGAATGGTGTGAAATCCATCCCATCGGAATGGATTCTGTGATCGAAAGAGAACAGAATAGTTTGTATCTCTGCCAACTATAGATTACAGAAATAGCCATGGTGTGCACAATGCTTTACATGATTACTAAATGGATAGCGATAGACTTACCAGGAACACCAACAATTGCGAGAATAGGGTAGTAACCCGCCTGAATAATTACCAGTACACATTTTATCCGTAATGTTAAATCTATCGAATCCTTATGAAAGTAGAGAAGATGCCATGATAGACTCCTGCCAAGTTGTCTAATATTCCAGTCTGATGCTCTCAGATTGTGTTTCGTTGTTGAAACATTCCACTCAAATGTTGTCTGATTCTGATCCATTGTGGAAACGTTCCATTCTAATTTTCTGACATACTCATCCATTGTTGGAATATTCCAGTCTAATGTTCTCAGATTCTGATCTCTCCCTCTGTGTGGAGCTGCTGATCCCAGTCGTGTTGAGGATGATGCTGCTGCCGATACTGTGGAATAACACATTGAATGTTGTCCCTTAATTAATAGAAGAGTGACACAGGTAGGGTTCCTGGAGACTGACATCAATCACGGTCATTGAACAAACAAGACCTTCCACTGCAGCACTTTTAATTTATCAACATTACCTGTTCTAGGAGGAATGTTGACATCACCCGCTATTGGCCTTATCAACCATCTCTAGTTACTCGAACCACGTTATAAGTAAAGGAGAAAGGTGATGATTTCTCTTCACAGGCTCGTTGATTCTGTTGTGTTATCCACGTATAATGTTCTATGCAACCACATTCCAAAAAGACAGTCGAGAGGTTGCTAGTAGACGGAGATCTCATCCACCACAGTAACTCCCAATATGAACACTGTCTCCGAACCCAACTGCCCTGAGCAGGCACCAGAAGATCGGATTTCTCCCGACTATCTCATCACTGTTCTAATAAGTTAATATTTTATCTTTAATGCAATGGACTTCAATAATTTCTTTGTAAAGCTGTTATAGTCTTTTGCACAGTTTACATGCAAATAAACTGTCCATTTACAAACAGCTTCTTTGTTGAAACCATGAACTGAAGGTTCAGAGAGAGAATATATGTGTCAATGGTTAAAATCAAAGGAGTGGAAGACAGTGACTGTGATGACTCCCAGTCGCCAATTTTCTTTTCGTTTTGACAGATGCAATAAAGTAAAACACAGAGAAAGAAACGGAATATATTTGGAAGAAGTAATGAAAAATTGCAATGTCAATAGGACATGATGATTTGAATGGGAATTGCACTGCATAATCAATGTGCGCAGGTAGAAATAACAACGAAGGTACAGTTAGCAAACACTGAATGCAATGTGCAACATTTATCGAACATTCTTTGATCTTCAGCTGAGGTGTTACATCCCCCTTCGTTTGGAGTAATCCTGTAGTAGTTGTTTCCACACGGTGTAAACCATCCTGCTTAATTTGAAGTAGCAACATATAAAAGCTCTCTGCTGGACTGTCATCTGTGAATATTCGAGAGGAAGATAATTATTTAAAGTAAAAATTAACAACTTTAACTCGGAAAATAGAAAACAGAATAAATAATTAACAACAATTTTCAACTCCTTCCTCCAACCTACCTTTCACTTTCATGTCTCCAGTAAAAACTCCGTTAAAAGTAACGATAAAATTTTATAAAACAAGATCCACATATCTCAAAACAAGACAGCTTTCGGATCTTCTCTAAGTTCCGGTCCTATTTTCGTCTTCCTGGGGATTATGCTTCACAGGTTACTGGTCGATACAGATACCTTTAAGAGAGCTTTTCTTGGGCAATTTCTACATGTTGGTAGCTGAACATTTCACCTCTCAACCGTTCAGTTCTCCCCCGTCTTATACTTCTAAAGAATCGAATTGTGTCGTTGACTTTTAATATTGTCAATATGCTTAATTCAATCTGGATTGGAGTGTTTTTTATTCTCTTCGGGGTATAACTTCAACTGATCGACCGAAATCGAATCTATGTTTGCCTCGAGTCAAAGACCTACTCTAACTGCTAGACCAAAAGTTTCCATTATATCTTTTTTCAGAACATTTTGAGCTGTAAGATAGTTGTGGTGCTTTTAACTTTCTTAGAGGTACAGTACACCCACAAAGTTTGCAAGATCATCAAAGGCATGGGTAGGGTGAATGCACTCAATGACATTGCAATTTTTCATTACTTCTTCCAAATATATTCCGTTTCTTTCTCTGTGTTTTACTTTATTGCATCTGTCAAAACGAAAAGAAAATTGGCGACTGGGAGTCATCACAGTCACTGTCTTCCATTCCTTTGATTTTAACCATTGAGTGCTATGGAATCGAGGACTAAAGGGCATTGGTTTAAAGTTAAAGGCAACAGAATAAAAGGGAACCTAAGGGACACCGTTGTTACACAGAGGGTGGTCCACATGTGGAAGGCTAGATCACATGGAATCCAAGGGAAGCTGGCAAATTGAGTATACAGTTGGCTTGTTGGTGGGAGCCGAGTGTAATAATGGACAGATGCTTGTCGTACTAGAGGCCTGTGACGTCTGTGAGTCTCAGGTATCGGTGCCGCCACAATTCCTGTTTGGTATCAATATCAATGATTTGCATGAGAATGTGAAGAATTGATGAGTAAGTTTGCTGATGACGCTAAAATAGGCGATATCGTGGACTGAGAAGGAGCTCATCAGACATTGCAGTAAGACCTTGATAAACTGGGGAAGTGGATTGCAAATGGGCAAAAGATGCTTATTGTGGGTATCTGTTTTGTCTTACATTTTAAAAAGTCAAACGGAAGTGAGAGAATCATTGTGAATGGTCGGGCCCTAACAACTGTAGTGGGACCGAGGTCGCTTGGAGGTCCATTAACATTGGAGACCGTGTTGAGAAACACTTCTGTTCCATCTGTAGGTGCAACTCTGACCTTCTCACTGCTTTCCATTTCAATAGCCTATCTTGCATTCATGCTAACCTTTCAGTCCTGGATGCTACAATGTTCCAATGAATCACAATCCAAGCTCCACTAACACCCATTTTACACTTTGGCACACTACAGCCTGTCGGATTTAATGTTCTATTCCAAAACCTCACCGCTCGGCCCCGTTATGACCTTTCCCCATTCTTCACATATTTGCCCTCCTTGTCTTCCGATGACATTGGTTTGGTTGTGTCTTCTTATTTTGTAAGCAATAGAGAGAACCCATTTCCAACAATCACAACTTAACTTACATCCATTCCTGTATCCATTCTCTTTTAATACAACTAAAAGCCATTTGTCTTTTGCACTCGGTCTCCACATCCACTGTTTCCCATCACCCCTCCTCCATCTCTGTCAAGCGATAAAAAGCCCGTTTTCCAATCCTTTTCAGTTCTGAAGAAGCGTCAAGCTGGAATTCAAATGTTATCTGTGATTCCCTGTCTCTGCTGATGTTGCCACAGCTGCTGGGTTTCTCCAGGAATGAGCAGGTACAGGAATTCTTTTTCAATAAAACAAATAACTGTGGATACTGGAAACCTGAAACAAAGAAGGAAAATGCGAGAGAAATGGGAGATTTGAAGAAGCATCACTGGACCCGAAAGATTATTTTGCTTTCATTCCATAGATGCTGCCAGAGCTGCATATTTTTCCAGCAATTAGTGATTTGAATAAATTCGAAGATGTGTGTGAAATCTGCTCAAACGCCCTGTCCAATATGGAGTGCCTTACATCAGAATGGAAATGATATTGCAAGGTTCACAAATCCATTGGTTTTGAAAAGACGTAAGGCTGGCATCACTGACTCTACACAGGTCTAAATCACGGTCAGGAAGAGAAATTGAGGGAAGCACATTCACATGTAACACAGAACTTGGCATTACCGGAAGGGAAAGATTCAGATGAATATGTGAAAGGATTTTGAGGAGTGTGATAAATTGGAGGCATGACAACATGGAGCGACCCTCGGCAGAATGAGAATATGAAAATGAGTATTTTAGCACATTAGGAACTACAGTAAGTTACATTGTAAATGGCTGACAGGCGAATGGGTCTCGGTGTGAACTGGGGGACAGACAGCAGAATTGTATTGCAGATGCTGGAGCTCAAACTGACCGTTTGTGCTGTAGAGCAGGAGCAGAAGCAGAATTGTAAACAACCACAAACTATAACCTTTTGTCCGGGATAACTCTTCAGTCTACCATGACCATCAAGCTGACCTATGGTTCAGAGACGAGTGTGAGTTAACATGACAGGGTCAGAAATATGTGTACGTCATATTGATGACAATCCGCTAAAGTTACCCGCTTTGGCTGCTTACATTTCAAACAGCTGAACTGACAGAGAGAGCAAAATTATCCCATGACCAATAGATCAGATCTAAGTTCTGCAGTGCTTCCACATCCAGTCATAGATAATGGTGGAGTAATAAACAACTAACTGGTGGAGACGGTTCCAACAATATCACCATCCTAATGAATGGAACAAACCTCCACAGCCAGAAGCGTTGAGATTGATGTTCCACCTCATTCTCTTCATGATGCCCACAGAATGACAGATGCCATTTTGATTCACTACACGTGACATGAAGAAACATCTGAGCACACTAGATACGACAAAGGCAATGATTTCTGACACTATTCTAGCAAGGGGACTGAAGACCTATGCTGCACAACAAGCCGTGTCGCTGGGGAAGTTGTTCCATTCCAAATCAAACTCTGACATCTCCCTGACAAAGTGGAAAGCTACTCAACTATGTCCAGTCCCCTGAGAGTGGAATAATCACAATCTGACCAATTACTAATGCCCTCAAACTCATCATGATAGTCAAATTGGTGGAGGCTCTTTATGACAGAGCTGTCAAGCAGGACAGGAATAGCCAGCTCAATTTAGCCTCAATAAGTCACCATGTAGAGATGGTGCTGTTGTGGAAACATCACTGAATAACTAATCCAGACCAAGCTAATCCTCTGGCAGATGGTGGAAGTTAAAACCTATGAATGAAGTATCGATATCGAAAATTTAGTAACAGTAAAAGTGATCTTGAAGGCCCTGTCGATTGTAAAAACCAATTTGCTTCACTAAAATATTTTCAGGAAGCAAATATCCCTTGCTTTCCTGGTCTGATCTAAAAGTGACTCCAAACATGTGTTAACTTCTTCAATGGTCTCTGAAACGGCCAGACCAGACATTCCTATGTAGCAACTGGCTCCGAGGTCTAAAAGGATAAAACAAGAAAGAACACATGGCACAAGCCTCAGCACCGGAAAATGGAACAGGAAACACAGTCGTGTCGACCCTGCAGCAATCACCTTGCTAACATCTGAGAGCTGTGACAACACTTACAGAGCTTCCCCCAGACAACACAGAAAACATTGGGAACGGATTAAGCAATCAGTGGTTAGCACTGCTATCTCAAAGCACCAGGAATCCGGGTTCAATTCCAGCCTTGGGAGATTTTCAGCGTGCAGGTTGCATATTATTCTCAGTGTCTGCTTGTGTTTCATCAGTGTGCTCAGGTTTACTTCCAAAGTCCGAGTATGTGCCTATTAGGAGAAATGATCATGCTAAATTGCCCATAGCTTTCAGAAATGTTTAGGTTAGGTGCATTACTCGGGGGTAGTTATCTTATAATGGGGCAGGGTAATGAGTGTGGATGGGTTATTAATCAGTGTGGACTTGTTTGGCCAAAGGACCTGTTCCAGCACTGTCGGCGATCTATGATTGTAGTACCAAGAAATCACGATCAGAAATCACAGTTCGAAACCAAAAACTAAAGTGATAGATGAAGGAGCTGAGCTTCATTTAGTGGACACCTAGTTTGACGTAATGGTGTAGGGAAAAAAAAAACCCGAACAGATGGAGGTTCAGGAAGAAGTGTTTAGTCCTGAAGGATTAAGGGCATCCTGAAGAAGTGCTTCTGCCCGAAACGTCCATTCTCCTGCTCCTCGAATGTTCCCTGATCTGCTGTGCTTTTCCAGCACCACACTCTGAAAGGCGAAGGGAATTGCAAAAGAGTGACAAGACGATTAAAAAAAAAATACGTGGATGCATACTCGGGAAAGGAGTCAGAGAATAGTTCCTCGGAGTGTTAGCTGAAGGATAAGAGCCTATGACGGAAATGTGCTGAAGGGCAACAGATTGCACTGCTGATAGCATACAGATAGGAAATGTTTCAGGGAGTACACGAACCACCACAGTACCCAAAGAGGGCACAGAGCGGGATGAAGCAGGTGGCGGATAAAAACTCTGAGATTCAGCCGTTTTTCTGAGGGGTTGACATGTAAGTACTGTAACCAATCGTCGGAGATCCCTTCAAAGCCAGGTATAGTGGTCCCTGTCAAATGGAGAAAAAACGTTGAGCCAGTTGAAATATCTAGTAAAAATGCCAGATTGAAAACAAGAAAAAAACGGTGTCGGCTATGTCATATGAATATGTTGAAACCAAGTTATACTGGAGAAAAGGAACTGGAGAAACGTGTGTTACTTACATTCCTGCAGTGTGAGGAATTGAATTCAGATGTTTTCGATTTTGATATGTCTCAAAATATATTTTAAAAATGAAAAAGCTATTGAGGAATGGTTCGTGAACTCTCTGTCTGTATAGCATGGAACGCAGTAGAAAAGTGTGTTTCAGCAGTATGAGGACATGGGTAAGAACAGTTGGAGGGTACTAATGTTATTGCATATGATTTAGACGTAGGGAGTACTGTTCCAATAAAACAACACCATAATCGGCATAATCCTTTCAAAGTCAGACAAGTCCACAAGGAATTGGAAGCCATGCTAAACGAGGATATCATCAAACCAAGCTAGAGCGAGTGGAGTTCACTGACAGTCATATTTCCCAAACTGGACAAGACTCAAGGGTTTGGCATGGGTTATCGGAAGGTCAATGCCGTTGCAAAATCTGACTCATACCCAATACGGAGATTGGAGGAGTGTATCGAGAATGTTGAACAAGCCAGTTACATCACAAAGTTGAAATTCCTGCGTGGTTATGGGCATGTACCTTTATCACAGACAACGAAGGATATTTCTGTGTTTGTAACCCCAAATAGGCGACATCAATTCAAAATGATGCGCTTTGGAATGAAGAATGTACCTGCCAAATTCCAAAAACTCATGGAAAGCGTTGTGACTGGGTCAATAAAATGTGCAGCGTATTTGGACAATGTGGTGACCTTTAGTAAAGCATGGACCGATCACATGGTACAGTTGGCAGAGCTTGTTGAACAAGTACGAGAAGCAAAACTGACAATAAACTTGAACAAAACTGAATTCGCAAAGCAGAGCTGACATTCTTGGGGCATAACATCGGTCAGAGAAGGTTGACCCCACGGAACACAAAGGCGAAGGCCATCGAGGAATTACCACAACCAACCTCAAAGAAAGAGGTACTGTGATTTTTTGTAATTAAGCAAATTCTATTGGAAATTTGTTCCAGACTTCAGCAGTGCAGTGGCACCATCAACCAATTTGCTGACAAAAAGATACAAAGTTCCAGTGGACAGAGCAATGCGAGGCGGGATTCGACCCTTTGGAAGAAATATTATCCACCAATTCATTTTTGTCTACACTAGACCTTCCAAAGTCTTTGAGAGGTGCCATCGATGCTCGTGACATAGGATGTTGAGCTGTCCTGCTGCAGGAAGATGCTGAGGGGATTGAACTGCCTGTTGGTGACTGTTTGAAGAAGCTCATGCATCCAACAAAGGAAATATTCCATGGTTGAAAAAGGAACGACTGAGTTTGGTACTGGTCTTGCACCATCTTTATGGGTATGTCATGAACAATGCTTTGGAGACGGTTGTTGGAGATGGAGATTCTTTGGGATGTTGCTTTTTTTACGTAAGGGTGGAGGTTTTATGAAAGAGTCGGTGAGTATTTTTCCTTTAAGGCAGACTGAGAAAGACACAGACTGTGCTGAAAGACTCCAAAAAGTAACATTTGACTGTGAAAACAATAGCGCAACTGACTTCCTATGAAACCAAAACAAATTTAGATTAGATTACTGACAGTATGGAAACAGGCCCTTCGGCCCAACAAGTCCACACCAACGCGCAAACCACCCAGACCCATTCCCCTACATTTACCTCTCCTCTAACACTACGGACAATTTAGCATGGCCAATTCACCTAAACTGCACATTTTTGGACTGTGGGAGGAAACCGGAGCACCCGGAGGAAACCCATGTGGACACGGGGAGAATGTGCAAACTCCACACAGACAGTGGCCCGAGGCAGCGAATTGAACCCGGGTCTCTGGCGCTGTGAGGCAGCAGTGCTAACCACTGTGCCACCATGCCACCCTGCCAAATTAAATTCCGCCAATCTGTTAAAATTATGTGTCGGATACCAAAATCCATTCAAATTTGAAAATATTAATTTGACAACATCAAACAAATGGAATGATCCGATGGTATAGGCATAAGACCAAATTCCTAGAAAGACAGAGATGAATGTGCTATTTCAAGCGCATTTATACTTTACAAGACCAGTGTTCTAACCACTGAGCTACAGAGCAAGCACATTACCATGTGAGAGAAAAAGGTCTCATGCATGAGAAACTGCCAGATAATAGATGAATTGTCAGCCTGTATAACATAAATCAAGTCAGTGTAACAAAGCACAGATGGAAGAAGACATCATGTCCGAAAAGATGGGAGGATGTAATATTAAATCACAGTGTCCTGAGGAGTTTAGAAATGTGAATTACTTTTGTCCATTGTACTCTAATACTGTAGATTGGAAGGTGTAAGAGACGTTTAAGAGAAAGCAGTTGGAAATAGTTTTGAGTTAATATTCTCTGTTGGACTTAAAGGATGTAGTCGTTAATTTTTATTTTAAATAGTGACTTTTGGGATAGTTATTTGACTCCCGAATTTTAATACATTACTGCACGGAATGAACGTTTTCTGTGTTGCTGTTTTAATTTAGGGGAGGGGTTCACATATGCCGTAACAGTTTAATGGCTTTTGTCCACGATTTGAACAGGTTTAGACCAATACAGTCGGAGATTTGGACAGTTGTGAATAGATGTCGTGCACGAAAACACGCAGTACATTTAAACACTTGCAGGTTAGCGTCCTCGATCTTTAAATACAATGTAAATGAAAACATTTGTTTCAATTCGGAGACTTGTGATTGGCTAAATTAAAAGTGAGACAAATGGCTCTTAAAATTGCAAATGAAGTTCTGGGATTTGAAGATGATTTTCAAATTTGTCAAAGAAGTTTAAAAGGATTTTAATAAACACACCTCTAGAATTAGCAAATAAGTTAGATTTGGATTTAACCAGGTACACAAGTGAAGCCGAATTTGTAAGGGAGTTACTCAAACACTTATGTGTATCACAGAAAGAGACGATTGCAGTAGAAATAGAAAAGCCCACATTGCAATTGAGGGAAATGGAGTTAGAAGGTAATCAAAGGGGGGGGGGGGGGGGAGAAAGAGGAAGAGAGAGAGAGAGAAGAAAAATAAATTCGAAGAAAAGAGAGACCGAAGAGGGAGAAGGAGGAAAAAGAGAGAGAGGAAAGATGGAGAGAGAAGGAAAGCGAGAGAGAAGGGTCTTAGCAGAGAGAGAGAATTTGAACTTCAGAATTTGCGAATTAGTCAGCAAAATCAAGTTAACAGGATGTTGATTAAAAGAAAAGGTAGTGACATCGACACATATGTCAAAATGCTGCGACATTTTGATGAGAAAGATGTTGAAAACTTCTTTATTTCATTGAAACAAAATTGCTGGGCGAACAGTATAGTCCGAGGATTCTGGATAATGATAGCTCAGACTAAACAGTTAGCAGACCTCGTGAGGTATTTGTTGCACTGTCACATGAGGGGTCGAGAGATTATGAAGAGTTGAAACAGGATATTTCAAGTGCTTATGAAATGGTCCCAGAAGCATATAGACAGCGCTTCATAAAAATAAAGATAGAACCGAGTCAGACGCATGCTGAGTATTAACGAGAGTAATTTCGAGAGAGGGGTCGCTGTTTTAAAGATAGATAGGACTTTTGAGCCTCTAAGAGAAATTATTCTTGTGGAGGAGTTGAAAACTCGCTTCGAAATATGGTAAGAATTCACGTGGAAGAACAGAAATGTCAGGAGATGAGAAGGGCAGCAGAATTAGCAGTTGGACACATATTGGTGCATAAGGCAAGCTTCTGTCCAGAATTTCGTCCTGTCACGGATAGAAGATGGGAGAACAGGGGATTCTGCACTCCGAAGCAAAGAGTCGAGAAGACTGTTAAGAGTTTACCACAGGCTTACAAAGGATGTCCAAGAAGGTGGAAAGGAGGTGAAGGCAATCTGGTGTTTCTACTGTGGTAAAGAAGGACGCGAAACGTCACAGTGCTCCTCGTGAAGGAAAGGCACTGTGGGAAAAGATGTGGGAAACGATGGTAAGTCAGTGGTTTCAGATAAAGTAGGAAAAGAATCCCCAAGAAGAGCAGAGAGGCTGCGGCAAGTGCACATTCTCGGCAAGGATTAGGTGTGGGGTTAGTACCTGATCTCTAGGAAGAATTCGCCTCTGAGGGTAAAGGTCACTCAGAAAGGACGGGGACGAAGACAAGAAGGCATTATTTTGAGAGACACATGATCTAACCAGTCGCTGATATTCAGAGTTTAGCGAATTTACACTCTTTCTGATCTGTTAACAGAGATAGTGGTAATTTGTGGGAAAGATGGACGGAAATTTAGCGTTCCACTATATAAGATTAGGTTGGAGTGTCAACTCCAGACTGAGGAGGGAACACTGGGAGTGATTGACAGAGTGTCAGTTACAGCAAATCAGTTTATTGTTGGGAACGATTTTGCAGGTTCCAACTAAGAAGTGACACGCCTTGTTGTGGAGAAGCTCAAGGAAGACCAAGAAGCTGAGGAGTGAAAACTGGAGTATCCTGGTATTTTCCCTGACTGTGTAGTAACCAGATTCAACTTTCATAAGTTACAGCATGAGGAAAACACGGAAGAGAATGATGAAGATGTTGAGTTTCAGTTAGCGGACACCCAGTGTGATGAAATGGTGCAGGAAAAACCTCAAAAATCTGAGACTCAGAATGAGGTGTTGTGTCCTGAATGGCTAAGCGACTTGCAACAGCAAGACAAGGCGATAAAATATACTTATGTGATTAGAAACTCAGAAAAGAAGGCAAAGTATATTCAAGAGTAGTCATGATTTGGAGATGCTGGTGTGTACACAGTTAAAAATCACACAACACCAGGTTATCGTCCAACAGTATTAATTGGAAGCACACTAGCTTTCGGAGCGACGCTCCTTCATTAGGTGGCAGAACTAGTTCAGTACAGAGGAGAAGTGGGCCGATGTGCCCAAGATTGTGTTGCCGGTAGCACACAGAAGGGGGTGATCCAGGTAGCACATTAATTACTTGTAAATGGTGAACTCGGGGCACGAAAGACTCGGGTGAAGTGCAAAACCTTTATTTTGGCCTGGAATGTGCAAGGATGTGGTCAAACTTTGCTGAAAGTGTCCAATACGAGGTAAGCCATAGGTGGTAATAAAACCAACAACCTTCATTGTTTACAATTATCACATTTGAACGACTTTTCATGCGGGTTGCAATTGTTTGCAGAGGTGCCATCTGAACAACTACAAGAGGGAACTGATACTTGTTAATAATAACGGATGTTGAGCGTGTGGTGCTGGAAAAGTTCAGCAAGTCAGTCATCATCTGAGGGGCAGGAAAATCGAAGATTCGTGCACAGACCCTTCATCTTGAGTCTACCAGATATCTGCAGGCAATTTCATTGTGGAGTATCAAGGCAAAAAGTTTAGTAGAGGCATTCGTAGCTTTCTTCACACGAACTGGTCTATCCAGAGAGATTCATTCCAATAAAGGGTCGAAACGTACACGCCAACCGTTTAGGGAGCTTTCGCAAGGTGGCATCAGACCTTGAAGATCATTTTTAGAGTATACTGTTAGGATTAAGAGAATGATTAGGATAAAGGTACACCATTCATATAGTTTGCCATGAGAGACGACCCACAATAATCTACTGAGTTCACGACCTTCGAATTAATATTCGGGTATGACGTGAGAGGCTGTTTGAATTTAAGTAAGGAAAAATTGACGGGACCAAAGCAAGAGAATTCAAACTTAGATTATGTATCAGAGGTGAGGGAGAGATTAAATCGAGTCGGTGAATTACCTAAACAGAACTTAAAGCGGGCACACCATAGAAAGAAGTAGCTGCCAGATAAAGTCTCTGAGCGTTGGAATTTTCCCGAGGGGATGACGTGATAGTATTGTAACTATTCATAGGAGATCCATTCAAAGCCAGGTTTAGTGTTCCCTATCAAATTGAGAGAAAGTTGAGTCAGGTGAACTATCTCGTAAAGATATCAGATAGGAAAAGAAATGGTATTAGGTATGTCATGTAAACTTGTTGAAACTGTATTATTCTGCAGAGAATGAACTGGAGAAACGTGAGTTTGTTAATGCCGTTCAGAGTGAGGAATCGAATCCCGATGTGGATTTTGGTGTGCCTCCAAATAGATTTGAAAAAATGAAGATGTCCTTGAGAAGTGGAATAGCTTGGTATGCTATCTCTCTGAGGAGCATAGAATGCAGTTCAAAAGGTGTCTCATGCAGTCTAAGTAAATATATAAGAATCAGATGGGAAGGGCAAATGCTATTGTACATGAAGTGGAGGTATGGAATACCGGGGTCAAGACTGTGGTGCTGGAAAAAGAAACTGAAAGTCAGGCAGCATTCGTGGAGCAGGAGAACCAAAGTTTCGGGCATAAGTCATTCATCATGAATCCTGATGAAAACGGTAACGTTCAATACATTGATTCTCCTGTTCCTCATTCCTGCCCGACCTGTTGAGATGTTCCAGCACCACACTCTCGACTCTGACCTCGAGCATCTGTGGTTCTCTCCTTCTCGTTAGGAATATCGCTCGAATAAAGCAACACCTCTGTCCACTTAATCCTTTTGAAGCCACACAGGTCCAGAAGGAGGTAGTGATAATCGCACACATAGCATCGAACTGAGCATTTGGTTTACTCCCCAAACCTGATGGCACTCAATGATTTTGCGTAGATTGTCAGAAGGTCAACAACCATTACAAAATCTGACACAATTTCAATTCCGAGATGGGAGAACTGTATCGAGAAAGTTGGACAAACCAGTTACATCGCCAAGTTGGACTAACTGCATCGTTACTGGCATGTACCTTTATCAAAGATGGCGATAGAAATTTCTGCGATTGTAACCACAAATGGGCTCTATCAATTCAAAGTGATGCCCTTTGGAATGAAGAACGCACCCTCCACATTCTGAAGACTCATAAACACAGTCGGGACAGTGTTTTCAGACTGTGCAGTCTATCTGGACGATGCCATGATCTTTAGTAAGTCCTGGGAAGATCATTGAGTTCCGTTGGAAAAGCTGTTTGAACGACTACAAGAAGCAAAACTGGCAATAAATTAAAGAAAACCTGATTTCGCTGAAGCAGAGGTGATTTTCTTGGGAGACAGTGAGGACTGCAGATGCTGGAGATCAGAGCTGAAAATGTGTTGCTGGAAAAGCGCAGCAGGTCAGGCAGCATCCAAGGAGCAGAGGAATCGACGTTTCGGGCATGAGCCTGAAGGTTCCTGAACAAGGGTACATTTTCACCTCTGATGTTCTTGGGACACAACACTGGTCATGGAAGGTTAACCCCACGAAGGCCATTGAGAAATTTCTGCAACAAAGACGAGGGCCATTGTGAAATTTCCAACACCAAACTCGAAGATAGAGGTACTTCAAATTTTGGTACTAAGCTGAATCTATCAGAAGTGTGTTCCAAACTTCAGCAGTGAAGTGACACCCTCAATCAATTTCCTGACGAAGGACGCAAAGTGGACAGAACAATAGCAGGGCTCATTTGCCCATTTCGAAATAATATTATCCATCAAACCAGTTTTAGCTGCACCAAATTTTCCAAAGCCCATTAAAATTCGACATCGATGCTCGTGACGTAGGAGTCGAGCTGCACTGTTACAGGAAGACGATGAGGGGATTGAATTACGAGTTGATTACTTTTCGAACAAGCTCAATATCCACAGAGGAAATACTTCACAATCGAAAAGGAACCAGTGAATTTGGGACTGACGTGGCACCATTTTAATGTGCAATGTCATGAAAAATGTTTTGGAGACGGGTGTGTGCACGAATCACATTCCTCTTACATTCTGGGAACGCTTTGAAGACAAAATTATGAAACTACTTTCTCGAAGTCTGACGTTACAGACTTTTAATGTATATATCACACATTTTGCAGGGTGTAAGAATGTAATCGCAGATGTGTTATCGCAGCTTTAACAGATAAATTATTGATAAAGTTGTTGTCTATTCAATGTTATAGAAATGTGTGAAGAAGTTAATATGATTAAAGTTATATGTACGTCATGATGATGTGGTTAAGAAATAGAGAAAAACGGAAGCCATCTTTCCATTATGATGGTTCTTGTTTTTTTCATGGATGGCCATGTTATGAAGTTTCTCATGCGTACTGTACCTTAAAAAGAGTTGGAAAGCTGGCACAGGCTTACAGAGGCACAGAATGTACTGAGAGGAGTTAAATATACAATTTGCCTGTGAACCGATTTTGCAGTCGTGTCGCTATGGGAGCAACACAAATTCAAATTCAGTCAATCAGTTTACATTATCTCGCAAGAAACCAAAATCTGATCAAATTTGAATAAATTTTTTTAAATGGCATCAAACCAATGAAATTACCGGTATTTTTTCAGGTTTAAACCGGACATTTTGAACAGCTAGGGGCAGCACATCAAAACGATCAGCACATCGAGAGGAAATCAACAGAGGTAAATTGACAAAGAAGAATCGACAAAGGTGACCGGTTTTTAAAACGAGGTTGTTTTTCTGGTAAATCTTAATCGAGATTTTTCGTCGGAACAGGATTGCAGAGTGCGATGTAAAATATATTTTTATACAAGAAAGGAGTTGTAAATAGTTGTTGGCATTAATATTCCCTCTCCGACTTAAAGCATAAAATATTTAATTTTGACTTTAAATAGCAAGCTCTGGCATATTTTTTCGTCTGTCGAATTTTAATATATTTCAGCACGACGTGACCTTTTTCCGTGTGCCTGTTTTAAATGAGCAGAGAGGTTTACAACGTGTCATAACTACTCACTCCATTTTGCTCACACAGCAACTGAAATTTTGGACCTCCTATTTTCGCACACATGCTACAATATCAAAGTGAAACACATTAATTAAAATAGAAGAAGCTAAAATGGTTTTGCTAACGCTGAAGGAGACACATTTATCGTGTTCCTGATGAAATGTCAGCTACTTTTAACACCAGGTTTTTATTCTCCATTCCTCATCATTCTCAGGAACACCTTGCAGGACTATTGTTGCCTTTGGAATGTTGAGACACACAGTTAAGGAGGTAGTTACAAGTATATGACGCCGTGACAGTGAAGAACTGGTGGCAAACAGAGAAGGTCAAGTATAGAAGCACTGAGGTTTCGACCGTCTAAGCAGGCCCTTCGTCCCAACCTGCCTATACTGCCCAATTTTCACAATTAAACAATTCCCATTTGCCTGCGTTTGCCCCGTTTGCCTCCATACCTGTCCCATTCGTGTATTTCTCCCAAATGCTTCTTCAGTGACAAAATTGTACTTGTCCCCACCACGACATCAGCCAGCCTGTCTCAGACAATCATCCCCTCTGTGTGAACAAATGCTCCCGGACTCTTTTGTATTTCTGTCCTCTCACGTTTAAGCTATGCCCTCTTCTTTTAGATTGTCAGTTGGCCAGGACACATTGCGGTACTGAGTGTAGTTCTGGTCGTCATAGTATAGAGAGGACGAATTTGACTGGAAAAAGGGCAAACAATGACGACAATTCTACCTGGACTGGATGATTTGAGTAACAAGAATTACTTTCAATGGAACAGAGGAGAATGAGTGGAGCACTTACAGAGATAGATAAGTTATTTTTCCCCAGAATAGATGCACATTTTCGCCAGGATAGAGGATATTGCCTTTAATATTATTCAAGAAAATAACATTTATGCAGCAAGTCTAGCTCAGTTTCTACTTAATTGCCCCTCACTCCCAGAGGACATGATAAAGGAGATTCAGTCGCGATCGTGACACTGGATTTCATGTTATACTGGTGAGATTTAAAAATGTGTCTCTAGAAAGAAGTTTAACCTCAACGTCGAGGAAACATCAGCCCCAGCACTGATGAGGTAAGGGGTGTTGAGGCAGGTGCAGTGATGCACTTGGGATGGACAGACAAGGCACGGAAATAAGTGATGAAATCTCGGACACTACGAAACACCCAAAGATCTGAAAGACCTTGATATATGTTTCTGCCAGTCCCTGAATATATAAGGACAGTTGGACAAAGAAGGGATATGGGAAACATGTGTTTACTAGTCTGATATTCTCTTTGTGAAAGGTTTGCTTTCTCTCTCCCTCTCTTCCTTTCTGCCTGTCCGTCTTTCACTCTCTCTGTTGCTCTCAGGCTGTCTCTTGCTCTTTCCTTACGCTCTCACCCCCTCTCTCTGTCTGTCAGTGTTTCCTCGGTTTCTCACTCCCACTCAATATCTGTCCTTCTCTAATATCTCACTCTGTATCCTGTCTGACAGTTCTTCTCTTGTCCTTTCACTCCGTCTTACTGTATATACTTATATCGTTCTGTGTCATCCTCTGACTGTGTTTCTCTCGTTCTATCCCTCCCTTGTTATCTCTATGTCTCCTTCTGTTGTTTGTCTTCTTCCTGTCTCTGTCAGGTCTTCTCTCTATGTCTTTGTATTTTTTTTCTCTCTCTTCTCCCTGGATCACGCTGCTCTATCCCAGTTATTTCGATGGGGCTTTGGGAGGATTTGGACTCAGTGCCACAGTGCGCTAGACAACTCACTTTTCACTTTTCACATTTGTACAGGCAAATATCTTTGGAAAAGTATAAACTTGGGAAGGTATTAAAAATAGGGGCAAAATGTTTTGGGAGAAAGGCAAAGTTAGCCAGAGACAATCAGAAGTTAAAACATGAAGAAACGAAAGGGTTATGGGTTATACTGACTCTTCCAGTCCTAGCTCCACCCCCACCCCCTCAATGGTTCCTGAAAATCCGTCTCGCCCTAAAGGGAGAGACTCTGCTCTTGGGGTTTGCATCAGCCTGGGAATGTTTCAGTGCATCTCGATGTCTGTGTGCATCTGTGTATGTCTGTCCAGTAGGATCTCCAAGGTTTCAGTTTCTCTTGCACTCCCTGTCTGTCCTTCTGATGTTTAAAGTCCTGCAATACCACCCACTGGTGGACTCCCCATGCCATCGCTCAAGTAGTGGACTGTTTTTGGAGACAACATCAAACTCTGTAATTCTCTTACGTTGCACGTTCGTTTTGTTCTTCGCTCTGAGGGAGTGCTGCAATGAGGCGAGACACAGACCTGTGTTAACTCATCCCTTGCAATGTCGTCCCTGAGATATGAGGAGAAGAAGATGAGCATACCCATTTGTGGTCTCATCTCCTCCAGCCCTGAAGGCTTTCTCTATTAGGATTTGTGCGAGATGTCAGAAAAGATTGTAAGCAGCAGAAAGTGCCGTCAAATTCACACGGTCTCCTCATGAAAAGTTTCATTCGGGGTTCCTGAAAACAATTGCAGTGGAACAACTCTATTTAACACAATGTCAAGAATACTTCTCAAAAGTGCAATCTGATGATTCTTGAACAACTGACTAAAACAAGAATACGCAACACACCCAGAGACTCTCGCCAACCTGCCATGCACTAAAGAATTAGGAACTAGTTCTACTCTATCCCATTCGCATCATGGTAGCCCACCATCCTACCACCACACTGAAACAGCTCTTGATGAATTTTAAGGACCCCGTATCAACAACCAGTCGAACCACGTCATACACAGAATATCCTGCCAGGACTGCACCAAATAGTACATTAGACAATCGGGCCGGAATCTAGCTAACAGGATATTTGAGCGCCAACTAGGTACCAAAATTCATGACCAACTATCAATGGTATCTGTACACAAAGACGAAGAGGGTCTCCAGTGGGCCGGGAACAATACATCCATCCTGGCATGAATGAAAGAAAGACAGGCACAGAAATTCCTGGAGGCCTGACATTCACACGGAAACTCCATTAACAAAGACATTGATTAGGACATCATTTACAAATTTCTCAGAAACAGAACGGGAAACGGGAAACCACAACAAACTGAGACAGATAAATAGCAACTCCGCATTGGACGCTCACTGATAATGTTACCTAGCATGGTAACGAAACGTCTGAAAACACCACGACCAGCTCAGTGAGCAAACTTACAACTGGAGATGACTGAAAGCCAAATTGTTTCCACGTTGCCGTGGGGGCTCAACATTTCTGCATTGATTTGAAATTTCCTTCAGCCCCTACCCCCTACCTATAATCTCCGCGAGCAGCTGCGTCCCTTCTTATCTTTAAATTCCTCCCACCCTGAAACCCCACGATATCTCTGCCACTTCCTGCATTCATGACACCTCTCCCTCTCTCTGCAACTTTGTTCAGCATCTACATGCATGGATATTTGTTTAACCCTGTCCAGCCCCTCATTGTCTTATATAACACGATGCCTGCTCTAAAGAAAACAGCCCGAGCTTATTTGGCCTCCTTCTTCACAGATAAATTGATTCACCCCAATGAACTTTCCAGTAGAACTGCTTTGCTTTCCCTCCAACGCAATTACATCTTTCCTATGATGTAGTAACCAGGGGATCTCCCGTGTGGTTCGAAAGGAATTCCATGATTGAGTTCAGATACCCTGAAATTCCCTACATCGTCTGCCTGGTTAAAATCCCCCTGGACCTCAGGAATTGTCGACTTCAACCTCACCAAATCTACATTGCTCGCTCGCATCATAGAAACATCTGCTCAAGCCAGGCTGAAAATTAGTTTCTATTTCGATGTTTAGCATTTTTTCTTTCGAAATGCTGTTCCCATCTTAAGTAAAAGGAAGCGTTCTTAATAAAATTCTAATAACACTGAGAAAGTCTTCAGTATTTTACACAAACACACAGGTGAATCATTCTTTTATCTTTGTGCACAGTACCTTCCGTTGGGTGGGAAAACAATTGACTCGGCTCATCCATAGCTCCTTCAAATTTCTGACTGAACAAATACACTAACCATCTCGATCAGAATTAAACTGCAGTGTCTCACAATTGTTCAGGTTGAATTCAATTTCGTCTGGTTGACACATCTCACTTAATCTTTCTGCATTCCGATTTTCAAGAAACCAAATAGAGCCACATTAATTGTACACTTAACGATTTGTAAGAAATGTAAAACCGTTATTTTGAAATGTTAACAGAAATATCATGTTGCGTTTCCAATCAAGAGCCAGTCATCGAATTGGCTCATATTCTGAAACTTACAAACTATTTTTGTCATGGACCTGGATGAAATCCTACCATGAGGAATGACAGATCTTCAATTTAATAAATGTATGGAATTCTAACCGGAATGTTGATCATTAAACCATTGTACAAAATCATTCAAATCAATCTGGCTCAGTAATGTCTTTTAAGGACAGAAAGCTGCTGCATTTCACTGGTCTGGGTTACATGTGACTGCACCGCCACAGGTATTGATGTGGTTATTAGAAGCCAGCCATGGAAGCTCCAGCACTTCACCGTAGTAGTACATGCAGATTGCATCCGAGGACTAAATATCTTTAATGACTGATCTTGCCTCAATCATAATATTACGAATCAGATGTATATTAATCATTGCACGACGTTCAGCAGCATTATTAACTCCTGAGATGCTGATGCATGTCATGTCCAATACGGCAACAGCTCAGAAGATTCAGTCCTTGGCTGTCAAGTGGTAACAAATACGTTTCACATAAATGCGAAGCAATTGCCTTCTCCAATAAGAGCTCACCGTAAAATACCGTAAAATGGGCTTACCATTGCTGAATCCCCTACAATCAATCCCCTGGGATTTACCATGAAGCTGAAGTGAACTGGATTCGTCAGAGTCACAAAAACTGCATCTATAAGAGTAAGTCAGAGGGTAAGAATACTGCAGTGAATGATGCATCTCATTACTCCATAAGTCTCTCCACCAATTCACCATTCACTTCACTACTTGTTTTTTATTCTCTCTCTCTCTCTCTGTCGATAATTATCTATCTAGCTATCTATCTTTCTCTTGATGGTAGAACAGCTTTCTGGGACCAGGATAATTCCTTTCCTGTCCCTCGGTCAAAAGTGGTTAATTTAGAAAGGATGTAGCATAAATTACGGTGTTGCTGAAAACGGAGTTTCTGAATTAAATGCAGACGTTGAGTAGGCTGCGACTGTTTTCCCAGGAGGGCTGGAGGCGAAGTGATGACTGAGAGAGTGTTGTAAAATTTAGAAGGCCATAGAAAAAGTGAAAAACAAAGGTCTTTTTTATCTGACAGGGAGAGGCGAATTCCAATTTTAGAGCACAGTTTGAAGGTGAGCGGGGACCTGAGGGATAATTTTTTCACACAGAGATTGTTGCGTATCTGGAATGAGATGCCCGAGTAAATGACAGAGCCAGTTACACTTTAAAAGGCATTTGGACAGATATGTGAATGGGAAATGTTTACAGGGTGACTAGAATTCCTACAGTCGGTAAAGAGGCCATTTAACCCAACAAGTCCACACAACCCCTCGGAGCAGGAAATCACCCAGACCCATTTCCCCCAACCTATTCCCTGACATCAACCCTGAGTAATGCACCTAACCTCACTCATCCATGAACACTACTGGAAATCGAGCATGATCAATTCACCTCACCTGCACACCTTTGGATTGTGGGAGAAAGCCGTAGCACCCAAAAGATATCCTCACAAGCACGCTGAGAATTCCACACAGATCATGACCCCATGCTATAATCGTACCTGGGTCCATGCCGTCATGAGGCAGCAGTGCTTACCACTGAGCCACAGTACTGCCTAAGGAAAACAAAACTTTTCACGATACCGATACACATATGGCAATAATCCATCAAATTGAAACATTAACTTCAGGGCAGCGCGGCAATTTGGTGGTTAGCAATGCTGCCTCAGCACGCAACGGAACTGAGTTCGATTCCAGCCTCACGTTACTGTCCTTGTGGAGTTTGCACATCCTCTTCGTGTGTGACTGGGTTTCCACCATGCCTGAAGAAGGGCTCTTGCCCGAAACGTCGATTCTCCCGCTCCTTGGTTGCTGCCCGACCTGCTGCGCTTTTCCAGCAACACATTTTCTTTTCTACCAGTTGCCTCAGTTTCGTCCCGCAACCCAGTCAGGTGAATTGCCCATGTTAAATTGCCCATAATGGTTAAGGATGTGTAGATCATGTGTAAATAAATAATAATCGGGTTGGGAAATTGATTTGATTGGGTTGCTTTTCAGACTGTTTGTATGGACTTGTTGGGCCGAAGGGCCTGCTTCCACACCAGAGGGACTGTATGATTCTCGGAACTTGATACCTTTTGCAAAGTGTGGATGTAAGTATTTCTGCTTTGTTGGTGGAATGATGTCCTGTGTTTCATCAGCATTGACTTCTGGAATATTTATGGAGCTGTCTCCTGCTGTTATTCACCGCCATTCACAGCTACCCTCGGCCGTGCTTTACAGCTTCGACATGATCGGCTATATGTGTGACCCCTTAGCTGTATCAACCATAAGCTGCTTTCATTGTTTGTCCTTCAATTACTCCTTTGTTTAATATCACTTTATTGACTGACTCAACCTTTTCTGTGGTAATGGCCTGTTGACCTATATGCATTTCCAACAGTCTTCGGTCTCATTGCGCACTGTTTCAAGGCACTGATTTTCAGCCACAACACTATATTGCTCTCCTGACAAGATCCAGGGATCCTCCAGGGATCTATGTTATTCTTCTAGTAATAGCCTGCTCCACCACCTCTGTACTGTTCAATTGACAACAGACTTTGTCCTCACACATGCTGTGGTCCTTAGCAAGATCCTATGACCACGCATTCACTTTTTAATGTACAAAACGGAATGTGAGCGAGGATTTGAGGAAAGAGAGGGGAAGGGAGTATAAGAAGAGGTTAAATACTGCAAGAGGGGGAGAGAGTGTGTGTGAGAGAGAGAGAGACTGAAGGAAAATGCGGAGGCAGGGACAGTGGAAAAGAGAGAGAAAGTAAGAGCAGAGGAGAGACAGAGGAACATTCCGAGAGTAGGCTGGAGATGTGGATCGAGCAGTAAAAATGGCGAGAGATGAATTCTGTCAATATTGTGTCAGAGTGGATGACCCAGAGGTGAAACCCAACACCTGAGCTTGTTTCCGCTCCCCAACCATTCCTTGACTGCCAGCTATTCGGGCTGAGTCTGTCACTTTTCAGCTCAGCCTATTTAACACGAACATAAAGAACAATATAGCTCTTGGAACTTTTTATGGAAAATTTCATTATTTACAAATTGGAATCAGGCATTCGGTCAGTAGCATAGTGAGTTTTCTCAGTGAACCCTCAGCTGAGAGCAACATTGAAATATGTCCCTGCAACTCTCCATGGGAGCACACTGGACAAACCAGCAATTTCACCAGCCTTTTAGCATAGAGCCAGACTGCTTTATTGCTGAAGCATTGAACTAGAATGAGACAATCCTGGATAGGTTGGTTAATGATTGAATTTGATTGATTGATGAATTTGTCGAAAAGGATATTTAAGCAGATTATTCAGCTGCTGATTGAACTTAGTCTGGCGTTTGAACAGCAATTGAGGCGCTGCATGATGAATCCCAGTTTCTGAATAAAGCAATCTAGAGACACGAGATTTTCCCCCAAATCATCCATGTAGAATACAGCATTAGCTTTGGCCATAACAAGATGAAATTGTCCGAAATCTTAAACAGCAACATTTTGGATTGTTTTTGATTTCTCATTTCTGTATCACACTGAACGTCCCTAATCGTGTCAGCCCGGAGTGCTTTGCTGGCTCTGCTGGTCACTACAATATGCTGACAGTGAAACTATTGAGCAGTAGAACAAGGATAAATGGGAGAGTCGGGTGTGCAATGTACTGGAGGAACTCGATTGTGGCCCAGACATGTCAAAAATGAACATCGCATGTGCAGAACGAAACCAGAGGAGGTTCTCTAGCCAATGCCAAGGTTTGAACATGAAATGACAGAAAAGAAATTTAAGCAGCCCAGCGCAGTCACTGTTCCCAGAACCACAGCCGACATATTCTCACTGCAGCATTAGTTTTCATCTTCTAGCGACAAATGGCTGCAAATTGATTAAGGGTGAACCAGACAGAACAGGCAGTGGCTGCACACGGCAGGGCGGCGGAAATATTTCATAAGGGGATGTCTCATATAAAATTAAACTGTCCTTATAAATAATGGGAATTTGTATCAGTGACATATCTGGCTAACGACTAGCAGATCCACTCCAGATAATGACAAACGTACAGTGACAATCCACAATCTGCATAAAACAGGACGAAAAGCGTCACTACATTAACTCTAAGGAGGGAAAACAAACAATGTATACATTAGCCTGGAGTCAAAGTTACCAGTTTGATTGGGGATCCAGTAAAATTTTCAAAAGTGCCACTATATTTGGAAATTTATTGAAATATTTAGGGCTCAAATAAAAATCTGAAGCTCTAAGTTACTTACAAAAATGGTATGTAAAACAAAAGAAACAATCTCCCTCCAACACCCAGGCACATATTCATAAGAACAGATTGTTTCTATGACATTCATAAACTCTCGATCAGCTGCAGAACAGACATCAGTCACTTCTTTAGAGTTACCTAATACAGAGTATGAAAATGTTGTCATCCTGAAGGATTCTCTCGTAGTTGTTTCAAAACACAGGGGTGTTGGAAATTGCTGTCTTTCCATCTAATTTGTGGTAGGTACTCTGTTATTAAAAAAAAGCTGTGGGAATTTCGAAAACGTTTCACCCCTTTGCTTGAGAGAAACAGTCAGAATCACCTACTCTTTGGAATGGGATCTCTTCTTTCCGGATGTTATCATTTGTTCAACTAAACAACATACAGCGGTACACAAATCATGTTGATTATTGAATATACCAGGGAATACCCATTGCAGAATGTTCCAGGAAATGTCGATTATTTAATGCTCCATGGAATGTTATTTAGAGAATGTCCCTGGAAATATTGATTATAGAATGTGGTAGAAGCATGAAGTTCCATGTCCATGTGGAATGTGGAGGAACCTTAATTATCCGAAAGACAATGGCAGGGAGTATTTTGTTTGAGGAATCGAATTTTCAGATAATCACATGCCAGATTACACATTTTAGACAAGCATCCGGACCCTGCGATCTTGTTTGGATAATCTGAGATTCGGATAATCGAGGTTACTCTGTGCACAATTTAGGCTGGCAATCACAGCATGAAATTGGCAGAGATCATTTTGTTTGGTGAGGTGCACCTCGCCTCACGGTGGAAATCTCACATCTAACTTGACTCGACTGGCACTTTACAAAAAGAATAAGTAAGATGAAGTCTTTTTTTGATCATTTGTTTTCATATCCTCTTTCACAATTCTGACATTCACCCACCCCCCACCCAATCAACTGCTCCATCACACCCACCTCGTTTTTTTTCCTGCATTTCCTATGGCCAATACAATATGTCTGCGTAACTTTGGACTGTTGGAGTTGTGAGTCATATATTGGGGACTGCCATTATCCAAGAGGGCGTCCTCTCTTTCTACGTGGACACCCGAAGACAATGGGAATCGTTGACTGCTTCTGAATGAAAGGACAATCGCTGTTGCCAGGACAGTGTGTAATCACCAACATGATGTGCTGTGCATTGGCACACTGCAACATTAATGGAGTGAGAGGTGTGATGTCGAGTCACAACAATAAGAGATCAAGGATATTGTCAGATCAGCTGAAGTGGTTAGTTAAATCATATTCTTATTCTATTACAGAGAACCATTAACTCAGAAGAGATATATGATCAGCACAGAGCACTGTGTAGATGAAGCTGTACTCATTTCAATTCAACAATCTTCCGAGTGCGGAAAAATACATAACAATGAACTGATCTATAAACCAGCTATAGATATCTGTCCAGCACGTGGAGCTACCCAGACTACAGCTGTACCGTGATGTACAAACCCGGGAAAGATATCTATCCAACACGGGGAGCCCTGCAAATCACAGCCTTGTATTGATCTAGGTGTCTGTACAGCACTGACAGCTATGAAGAGCACAGCAGTGCAATGAGTATAACGACGGACTAGATACCCATCCAGCACTGGGAGCCATGCAGACCACAGCAGTAAAACTATACCCAGGCAAGTGAAGTACCTTGGAGGAGGTTGGAATGAATTGTACTGCACTTTTTGCAACTGGAGGAAATCTAAGCAGAGGTGTGAAGAATGAATGAACTCCACAAGGTCTCCCCAGGTTGGAATCAGACAACACTCTGGCTTAGTGAGGAAGCAGTGCTAACTGTCGTGCCAGTGTGCTACTCAAGGTTCGAAGGAGAGGTGAGGAAAACCTTTTCAGCCAGGTGATGGTGAATCCAGAATTCACTGCCTCTAAAGATGAAAGGCAGAAGCGCTCATAAGATTTAAGAAGTATATATATGTGCACTTGTGATACCAAGGCATGCAAAGTCAGGGCCAATTACTTCAATTTGGGATTAAGGTAATTAGCAGGTTGTTTGGAATGGGAAGGGTGCAAGAGGCCAAAGGATCTTTCTCTTTGTTGTAGATCCTCATGTTTTATAACGTTTCACTTGCTCAACTACCTGTTCAAGGATGACACGCAAATTCTTGTCCCACTCACACTCATTCCATCACCGTCACCCTGAACCCCTCACACTCACACTGTCACCATGACCCTTGCCCCCTCACATCCACTCCATCACCTTCACCCGGACTCCGCAGACACACTCTCTCAGGTTCTCACCGATTCCTTCACACTCTCCATCTTCATCACCCTTGTCCTTTCACACTCAGTCTTTCACTGTCACTCTGATCCACTCACACTCACCCTGTCACCATCACCATTACACGTTCACAATCACTGCTTCACTATCTCCCTGACACCCTCACATTGAGTCCAGCATCGTGTCCGTGACCCCCTCTCACTTATTCCTACACCATCAGTCTGATTCCTTGACACTCACTCTCCTACTGTCATTCTGACTCCCTCATATTGTCTCCACACACTCCCTACGTCTCCGTTAATCTGTCCACCTCACACTCCCCCTGTCACTGTAAACCTGACCCTTCACACTGACTCCACCATGACCCAGATCCGCTCACACTCACTCAATGACCATCACCCTGATCCCCTCAGACTCAATCAATTGTCATCATCCTGATCTATTCACACTCACTTCTTCACTGTCACCAACTCTCCTTCACACTCACTCCATCATCCTCAACCTGACCCCTTCACACTCACTCTGTCGCTGTCAGCATTTCCCCCTCACACTCACCTGTTATTGGCACTCTAACCCCATCACCCTCACTGTGTCATCTTCAACTTGATCCACTTGCACGCACTGCCTTACTGTCAAATTGACACCCTCGCATTCTCGCAATCATCGTCACACTGACCGGCTCACATTCTCTCCATCACCATCTCTCTGAAACCCCGCAAACTCACTTTATTACTGTCACCCTGTCCAACCCAAACTCACTCTGTCACGATCACTGTTAACCTGACCCCATCACGCTCACTCCCTCACTGTCACCCTGTTCACCTAACACTCACGATGTCATCGTCACCTTGACTCCCTCACACTAACTCCATCAATGGAACACAAACCCAGTCAGATTCACTCTATTACTGTCACCCTCTCCACCACACAATCATTCGATCACCATCACCCTGTCCCCGTCACTCTCACTCGGTCACCATCACCATGTTCACCTCACACTCACTCTATTACCTTCACCCAGACACCATCACCCACTCTCCGTCAACTTCATACTGACCCTCTCACACTCACTCTGTCACTGTCGCCCTGACCCCTTCACATTCACTCCACCACTCTCACCCTGAGAACCTAGCGCACACTCCCTCAACGTCACCCTAACAACCTCATGTTCACACTGTCACCAACACCCAAACGCCCTCACACTCACAACCACACTGTCACCCTGACCCCTGACACTAGCTCAATCACCATTACCCTGTCCTCCTCACACTCACTCTGTCACACTCACACTGACCCACTCAAACTTGCTCCTTCACTGTCACCCTCACCAAATCACTCTCACTCCGTCACCCTCAACTTGACACCATCATGCTCACTTGGTCACTCTCACCATGACGTCCTCACATCATCACCTTGAAACCACTCACACTCACTCCATCACTACCAACCAGACGCAACCACAACCGCTCCAATACCGTTATCCTGATCGCCTCATACTCACTCACTCACTGTCTTCCTGGCCGTATGTCATTCACACCCTATTTCTCCCTGTAACCCTCGCATTGAATCCTGACCATCACTCTGAGCTACTCACAATCAATCTGTCACTATCACCCTGACCCCCTCACACTCACTCCATCACCCTCAAATTGACCCCCTCACATCGACTTCATCATCGTCGCTATGTTAACTCCACACTCACTGCATCACTGTTACCCTGACCCTCACACTCACTTCATCACCCTCCACCTGACCCGCTCACACTCATGTTATCTCTGCCACCCCAACCCCCTAAATCTCACTCCATCACCACCCCTATGGCCCCTTCACACTCACTCCAACTCCAGCACTCATAACCTCTCAGGCTCATTCTCTCACTGTCAAGCTGATCATCTGAGACTCACTCCGTCATCATTACCCTTATACCCCACCATCACTCCCCCACTATCACCCTCGACTCCTCACATTCACTCTCTAAATCTGACTCTCCAGCACTCACTCCTTCACCTTCAGTCTGGTCCCCTCCCTCTGACTCTGTCACTGTCACCCTGACACCCTCACACTGACTACACCATGTTCCATTCACACTAACTCCATCACCACTCCACGAACACCATCACATTCACGCCATCACTGTCAGCATGCCCACCTTACAATCACTCCATCGTTCACATTGTCCACAATTATTCTGTCACCGTCATCTTAACCTCTCTCACACTCACTCCATCACTTTCTCCCCATCCACTTCATGCTCACTCCATCAAAATCACCATTTTCCACTCACACTCACTGCTTTATTATCACCCTGTTTCCTGTCATACTCACTTCGTTGGTGTCACTCATCACATCTCAAACTCATTCTCTCACTAACACGCTGATCCCCTGACACTTACTCAGTCACCATCACCCATATCTCCCCAAATCACCCCCTACTGTCACCATCACCCCCTCACACTCACCCCATCACCCTGACTCACCAGCACTCACTCTGTCACACTCACCCTGATTTCCTCACACGAACGATATGACCATCCCACTGACAATCGCAAACTCATTCGGTCACTGTCACCTTGTCCACCTAACAATCACTCTGTCAACGTCATCCTGTCCTCCTGACGCTCACTCCATCTACATTGCCATTTCCCCTCACTCTCTCACTTTCAACTTTAACCTCTCACACTCCCTAGACACCGTCATCATGACCCTCTCACACTCACCACTCCGTCAGTCATGCTGACAATCTCACACACCCTCCTTGTCACCTTGATCCCCTCACTCACACTTTCACTAACACACTGACACCCTCACAGTCACTCCCTCGCTCTCACTCTGACCCCTAACAGTAACTTCATCAACATCACTCTATCCTCCCCACACAGACTCCATCACTGTCACTCTGACCCACTCATTGTCACTGCTTCACTGTCACCATCACCCCTCACACTCACTTTTTTTAGATTAGATTACTTACAGTGTCGAAACAGGCCCTTCGGCCCAACAAGCCCGCACCGCCCCGCCGAAGGGCAACCCACCCATACCCCTACATTTACCCCTTACCTAACACTACGGGCAATTTAGCGTGGCCAATTTAGCTGACCTGCACATCTTTTGGACTGTGGGAGGAAACCGGAGCACCCGGAGGAAACCCAGGCTGACACGAGAGAACATGCAACCTCCACATAGTCAGTCGCCTGAGGCTAGAAATGAACCCGGGTCTCTGGCGCTGTGAGGCAGCAGTGGTAACCACTGTGCCACCGTGCCACCCACTTTGACGCACTCGCCGTGACCTCGCACACTCACTCCCCTACCCTCACCCTGAACCCCTCACACTGACTCTGTCATCATCACCGAGACACAGTCACAGTTAGCCCATCACTGAGAAGCTGACGCCCTCACACTCACTCCACAACTGCCACTCTGACCACCTCACACTCAGTACTACACTTACACCCTAACTCCCCCACTCTGACACCATCATTGTCACCCTGATCCCCTCACACTCACTCCATCACTGCCACCTTTATCCCATCAGATTCACTTCATTACCCTGCCTCCATCACACTCGTTCTATCTCCTTTACCCCAATCCCCTCACACTCACTCCATCGGAGTCCCTGTGACCCACAGAAAATCACTCAGTCAAAGTTCACCTGATCCTTTGACTCTCATTCTGTCACCGTCGCCCTGACACCCTCACACTCACTCCGATACTGTCAGCTTAACCTGCTCTCAAACACTCCTCCACTGTCTCACTGACCCAGTCGCACTCACGCACCTACTTTCGCCCTAATGCCATAACACTCCCTCATTGACACGCTGGCCGCTAACAGTAGATCAGTCACCGTCACGTGTCTTCCTCACACTCTTTCACCGTCACCATGTCTTCCTCACACTCACTCCTTCACCGTCACCCTGACCCCCGCATACTCACTCCATCATTGTCACCCTCATCCCCTCATACTCACTCTTTCATTGTCGCCCAGACCTCCTCACATCTCCCCATCACTCTCACACTAACCTCCTCACACTCACTCAATCAACCTCACCATGACACCCTCACACTCATTCCGCCACTGTCACCCTGACCCCCTCATACCCACTCCAGTACTGTTCCCCTGACAACCTCACACTCACTCTGTCACTGTGATCCTGATCCCCTCACAGTCACCCCATCACCAGCATCATGACCCTTTCACACTCTCTCCGTCACCCTGCCCCACTCACATTCTTTTGTTTACTGTTACCCTGAACGCCGCACAGCCACTCTCTCGCCATGACTCTGGTCCTTTCACACTCATTCCAACACCGTTACCCTGGTACTCTCACAAGCACTCCATCACCAGCACCCATAATCCCTCAAATCCACTCCCTCACTGACAACCTGATCCCTACACTCTCTCCATCTTTATCATGTTGATCGTCTCACACTCAGTTCGTCACCATCACACTTGCCCTCGATAATCACTCTCCTATTGCCACCCTCACTCACTCACGTCATCACCACACTCACCAGCACACAGCCTGTGACCTACACGCTTACACACTCTGTCACTGTCACCCTCACCTTCTTACACTGTCCCCGTCACATTGACTCCACCTCCGTCACCCTCATCACCTCAGACTCACTATATCACAGTTACCCTGTCCACCTCACAATCACTCCATCACAGTCAACCTAACAACTCACACTCACTCCGTCAACATAAGCCAAACCACCTCACATTCACTCCTACACCGTCACCCTTACACACTCGCACTCACTCCCTTACAGTCACACTGACACCCTCACACTCTCTCCATCATTATCAGACTGACCCATTTACAGTTTCTCCATCACCATCACTCTGAATACTCTCACACTCACTCTGTCACCATCACCTTGTGCAATTCAAACTCACTCCGTCACTGTCACCCAGACACCCTCACAGTCTGTCATCATCACACTGACTCCCACACACTCACTCCATCACTGACACCATGTCCACCTGAGACTCAATCTATCACTGTCCCCCTGTCCATCTCACACTCTCTTAGTCACTGTCACCCTATCCGCTCATACGCACTCCTTCACTGTCACCCTGACCCCAGCACACTCACTCCGCTACAGTCACCCTGACCGCACTTAACACTCCTTCATTGTCCCAAACACCTCCTCACATCACTTCAACACGATCACTCTGACCGCTTTCTACTGCCTCCTTCACCATCACATTGTTCACCTCACACTCACTCTGACTCTGACTTGCTCACACTCACTCTGTCACTGTCACTCTGATCTCTTTACAATCACTTTGCTACTGTCACTCCGACCCCCTCACACTCACTCCATCACTATCTCCCTGACACTCCGACACTATCCCCATCACCATCACACTGAGCCCCTCGCACTCATTTAGTCAGTGGCACGCTGATCCTCTCGCACTCACTCCATCAGCATCACACTTGCCCCATACTCACTCCATCACGCTGACTCCCTCATACTCAATCAATCTCCATCACCCTGACGCCCCACACTCACTCCCTCATAGTCACGCTGACCCCTGACACTAGCTCCATAACCATCACTGTCCTCTTCACGCTCACTCTCTCACAATCACCCTGAACCCCTCATTATCACTCCATTAATGTCACCCTCACCCCCTCACACGCACTCGGTCACACTCACGCTGACCCCGTCACACTCAGTCCATCACATCACAATGGACCATTCACACTCACGACTTCACTGTCACTCTAACCCCCTCACTCTTACTCCATCGCCCCCAACCTTACACTCTACATTCACCCAGTCGCTCACAGCCTGATGCCCTCACATTCACTCCGTCATCCTCACCTTGATTGCCTCACAGTCACTCCGTCACTATCCACCTGATATATTCACACTCACCCCCACATAGTTATCCTGATACCCTCACGCTCACTGTCCTACTGTCTCTCTTACCGTACAACGGCCACACCCTATTGTGTCCTTGTAAACTTCACACGCAACCCTGACCGACGTCCGGACACCCATACATTCACTCTGTCGCCATCACCCTAACTTCCGCATACTCACTCCCTCACCGTCACCCTGAACTCTATATACTCACTCTATCACTCTCACCCTGGCCTCCTCACACTTACGCCATCACAATCATCCTGACATTGCCTCACAGTCTCTCTTTCACCATCACGCCGACAGTATCACTTTTTCTCTCTCACCATCACCCTGATACGCTCACACTTAGTCCATCACCAATAGGTTGAACCCCACACAGTGACTCTGTTACCCTGACAACCTCACAATAGCTCCATCACCATCAGTCTGATCCCCTCACACTTACTCGATCAGTGTCACCCTGAACCCCTAACACTCTCTCCATCACTATCACCCTGACACCTTCACACTGACTCTGTCATTCTCTCCGTTCACCCTCATACACGCACTCCATCATGCTGAATTCCTTTCACTCACTCAATCATTCCATCTCTACCACCTGACCCACTTACACTCCCTCTATCGCCGTCACCCTGCCCCCACACAATAACTTCATCATCGTCACCCGGACACCCTCACATTCACCATCATCCTGAGTAACTCACACTCACACTGCCACCACATCACCTCACACTCACCCCATCACATTCACCGTGACCCAATCACAATCAACTGTCAAAGTCAATATGACACTTTCACCATCACTCCCTCACCGTCACGTTGACACCCTCACACTCACTACCAAGCCATCAGCCTAAACCCCTCATAGACACTCCACAACTATCACAGTGACCCACTCCCACACGCTCCATGAACTTTATCCTCACACCTCAGACTCACTACATCACAGTCACCCTGTCTGCCTCAAGCTCACTCCATAACTGTCCCCATTGCCTCCTTAGAACTTAATCTGTCTTTGTCACCAAGTCCAAATCACACTTACTCCATCAGTATTACTCTGATCCCATCACACTTACTCCATCACTGTCACTCGATCTAGCTCACACTACTCCATCACTGTCACATGTTCCACCTCACCCTCACTCCATCATCGTCACCCTGATCCTCTCTCACGAACTTCATTAACGTCACACTGACCCACTCGCATACACTCCTTCAACATCACCCTGTCCCTCCCATACTTACTCTGTCACTGTCATCCATGTTCACCTCACACTCACTCTATTATTGTCACCCTGACACTATTATCCCCTCTCCATCTGCTTTAACATTACCCTTTCACAAGCACTCTGTTACCGTCACACAGCCCCCCGACATTCACTCCATCACTGTATCCCTCACCATAAACACTCACTCTGTCGTCGTCACCCTGACCCCCTCACATTCACTCCATCGCTTTATTCCCGAACACAACCACTTACCCTCTCACCCTCACCCTGACCCCCTCATATTCACTCTGTCACTGTTACCCTGACATCCTCATGCTCACTCCCTCACCATCACCAAAACGTCCTCACTTTCACACGGTCGCCAACACAGTGACGCCCTCTCACTGATTCACTGTCAACCTGACCCCTGACAGTAGCTCCATCACCATCACCGTGTCCTCTTCACACTCATTCCGTCACCCCCACCCTGCCCCCTCATTGTCACTCCTTCACTGTCACCATCACCTATTCACTCTCACTGCGTCCGCCTCAACGTGACCAGAACCATGCTCACCCAGTGACTCTCACTCTGACACCCTCACATTCTCTCCGTCATCATCACCTTGACACCCTCACACTCATTCATACACTATCAACTTGATATACTCACATTAACTCCTTAGCGTTCACCTCATACTCTCCCACTCACTCCCCCACTATCTACTAGACCGTATAACTTTCACATGCTACTGTCTCCCTGCAACCCTAAAACTCCATCCTGACAATCACTCTGAACCACTCATGCTCACTCTGTCACTAGCACCCTGAATTTCCTCGCACTCAATCCTAACTGACAACCTCATCACCCCCGACACTTACACTCACGCCATCACCGTTCCGCTGACTCCTACACATGCATTCCCTCACGGTCACCATGACACCCTTACATTCACACCATCTCTCTCACCCGGGCCTCCTTACACTCACTCTGTCACAATGACCCTGACCTTCCCTCGCAGTCTCTCTTTCACCGTCACGCTGACAGCATCACACTTACTCCGTCACCATCACCCAGACGGGCTCACGCTTCCTCCATCACCGTGAACTTGAACCCCACACACTGACTCTGTCACCGTCGCCCCCTCACAGTAATTCCGTAACTATCAGTCTGACCACCTCACACTCACAAAGTTACTGTCACCCTGACCACCTCACCGCCTCTCCATCACTGTCACCATGAACCCCTGACACTCTCTGCCTCACTGTCACCTTGAACCCCTCGCACTCACTCTGTCCGTGTCACCCTGTCTCCCTTACACTTACTCTATCCCTGTCACTATTACCTGCTCATACACTCGCGCCATCACGCTGACTCCCTCACACTCACTCCATCTCTGTCACACGGACACTCTGGCAATCTCTCCATTAATTTCACACTGACTTCCTTGCACTCATCCATCACTGTCACCATTACCCGCTCATACAGTGGCCCCATCACGCTGACTCCCTTACACTCTCTCTATCACCTTCTGCCTGACCCCATATAATCACTCCATCATTGTCACCCAGACCCCGTCACATTTAAAATCATCCTCAGTCCCTTACACATACTCTGTCACCCCAATCCCTCACACTCATTCTATCACAGTCACACTGACTCACTCACAATTATTCCATCAAAGTCAACATGACTCTTTCACTCTTACTCTCCACCGTCACGCTGAAACTCTCACACTCGCTCCTATACAATCAGCCTAATCCCCTCATTCACTCTGCAACTGTCACACTGATTCACTTATACTAACCCCCCTACTGTCACCCTGACCCCCTCACACTCACGCTATCAACGTCACTCTCATTCGTCAGACTCACTATATAACAGTCACCCTGACCACCTCACAATCATTCATTCACAGTCAAACTGTCATCTCACGAGCATTCCATCAACATCACCCAAACCATCTCAAACTTACTCCTACACCCTCCCCTGACACACACGCACTCATTCCTTACTGTCACATTGACACCCTCACTTTCTCTCCATCATCATCGCTCTGAACCCTCTCACACTCACTCAATCACCGTCACCCTGTCCACCTCAAGCTCACTCTGTCACTGTCACTATGAACCCATCACACTCACTCTGTCACCTTCACACTGAACTCCTCACACTCAATCCATCAATGTCACCCTGACCCCATCACACTCACTCAATCACTGCCACCCTGTCCAGCTTACACTCACTTTGTCACTGTGACGCTGTCCACCTCAAACTTACTCTGTCATCATCGCCCTGATCTTCTCGCACTAACTCCCTCAACGTCACACTGACCAACTTACATTCATTGCGTCACTGTTACCCTGTCCACATTACAATCACCTGATCACGATCACCCTGTCCCCGTCATGCTCACTCCGTCACTGTCACCAAGTTGCCCGCACAATCACTCTGTCACTGTCACCCTGACACCATCACCCTCTCTCCATAAGCTTCAACCTGAAAACCTCACATTCCATTACCCTCACCCTAACCCCCTCACAGTCACTCTGTTACTGTCGTCTTGACAACATCACAATCACTCCCTCACCAGCAACCTAACGCCCTCACTTTCACACTATCACTAACACCCTAACGCCCTCACACACACTTACTCACTGTAACCCCAATCCCTGACTCTAGCTCTGTCACCAATACCCTGTCCTCTTCACACTCACTCCATTGCCATGTCACGGACACACCTCACACTCACTCCATTAAACTCACACTGACTCTGTCACCGTCACCCTGACCCACTCACACTCACTCAATCTCTCCCTGACACCCTCATATTCACTCCATCATCATCACCTTTACACCCTCATACTTTCTCCATCACTATCAATCTGACACACTCACACTCCCTCCTACGCTTTAAACCTGATATAAACACACTCATTCTTACACTGTTATCCTGATCCCCTCATACTCTCTTCACCACTATCTCCCTGACCGTATAACACACGCACCATACTGTCTCCCCTTAACCCTCACATCCAATTCTGACCGTCACTCTGACCCACTCACACACACTCTGTCCCTATCACTCTGACACCCTCATATTCACTCTGTAATCCTCATGTCCACCCAGTCACTCTCAGCCTGATGGCCTCACATTTAATCCATCATCATCACCTCGACCCGTTCACATTCACTCCATCACATTCCACCTGGCGCACTCTCACTCATTCCTACTCTATCAACCTGATGTACTTACACTCACTCCTACATTTTAACCTGATACCCTCGCACTCACTGCCCTACTGTCTCCGTGAACGTCTAACATGCATACCTACTGTCTCCCTGTAACCCGAACACTCAATCCACCGTCACTGTGACCCACTCACCCTTATTCCATCACTGTCATCCTGATTTCCGCACACTCAATCCTAACCAACACCCTCACTCCTTACACTCCCTCTGTCACTGTTATGCTCACTCCCACATACTCACTGCCTCACCGTCACTCCGACCCATTCACGCTCACTCCGTCAAAAACATCATGATTTCCTCACATTCAATCCTAACCAACACGCTGAACTCCTGCAGTCTCACTCCCTAAACGTCACCATGACCGCCTTACACTCCTCAATCCATCACTCTGTCTCTGGCCCCCTTACATTAACTACGTCACAATTTCTCTGACCTCCCCTCGCAGACTCACTTTCACAGCCACACTGGCAGCATCACTCTCACTCTATCACCATCACCCAGGCATGTTCACACTTAGTTCATCAGTGTGAGGTTGAAGCCCACACACTGACTCTGTCACCCTCGCCCCCACACTCATTCCGTCACCATCAGTCTGACAACCTCACACTCCTTAAATCACTGTCACCCTGACCCTTTCACCCTCTCTCCATCACTGTCACCGTGAACCCCTCGCACTCACTCTGTCAGTGTCACCCTGTCCCCCTCACACTCACTCTATCACTGTCACCACTAACCCGTCATACATTCGCCCCATCACGCTGACTCCCTCTCACTCACTCCATCTCTGTCAGCTGGACCCCTCACACTCACTCCATCACGGTCAACCTGACCCGCACACAATCACTCTGTCATCGTCACCCGGACTCCCCCACACTCACCATCACCCTGTGTCCCTCACACTCATTCTGCCACACTATTCTCCTCACATTCTCTCCATCAGAGTCACCCTGAGCTCCTCATAATTTGTCCATCAAAGTCAACGTTACGTCTTCACTCTCACTCACTCACCATCATGCTGACACCCTCACATATGCTCCTATACAATGAGCCAGTTCCCGTCATTCACACTCTGCAATTATCACACTGGCTCACTCACACTAACCCACCTACTGGCTCCCTGACCCCCTCACACTCACTCCATCAACATAACCCTGACACCCTCACATTCCCTCCTAGAACGTCCAACCTGACAAACTCGCACTCACTCCCTTACTGTTACATTCACACCTTCACATTCTATCCTTCATCATCACACTGACCCGTCCACATTATCTTCATCACCATTGCTCTGAACCCCCTCACACTCACTCCATCACCATCACCCTGCCCACCTCACACTTAATCCATCTCTGTCACCAAGTTCAAATCACACTCACTCCATCACTGTTACCCTGACCCCATCACACTGTCATCGTTATCCTGATCCTCTCACACTAACTCTGGTGGTTGGCAAAGAAGGGTGTTTATGAAGGGTAAGGACAAGACAGGGAACTATAGATCAGTGAGCCTGATCTTGGTGGTGGGCAAGTTGCTGGAAGGAATCCTGAGGTATAGGATGCACATGCATTTTGAAAGGCAAGGACTGATTCAGGATAGTGAACATGGCTTTTTGCGTGGGATATCATGTCTCACAAACTTGGTTGAGTTTTTTGATGAAGTAACAAAGAAGATTGATGAGGACAGAGCAGTAGATGTGATCTATATGGACTTCAGTAAGGCATTAGACAAGGTTTCCCGTGGGAGACTGATTAGCAAGGTTAGATCTCATGGAATACAGGGAGAACAAGCCATTTGGATACAGAACTGGCTCAAATGTCGAAGACAGAAGGTGGTGGTGGAAGGTTGTTTTTCAGAATGGAGGCCTATGACCAGTGGAGTGCCACAAATATCGGTGCTGGGCCCACTATTTTTTGTCATTTACATAAATGATTTGGATGCAAGCATAAGATGTACAGTTAGTAAGTTTGCAGATGGCACCAAAATTGGTGGTGTAGTGGACAGCGAAGAGGGTTACCTCAGATTACAACAGGATCTGGACCAGATGGACCAATGGGTTGAGAAGTGGCAGATGGAGTTTAATTCAGATAAATGCGAGGTGCTGCATTGGTCCTAGGGAGTGTTGCTGTACAAAGAGACCTTGGAGTGCAGGTTCATAGCTCCTTCAAAGTGGATCCGCAGGTAGATAGGACAGTGAAGAAGGCGTTTGGTATGCTTTCCTTTATTGGTCAGTGCATTGAGTACAGGAGTTGGGAGGTCACCTTGCGGCTGTACAGGACATTGGTTAGGCCACTGTTGGAATATTGCATACATTTCTGGTCTCCTTCCTGTCGGAAAGATGTTGTGAAACTTGAAAGGGTTCAGAAAAAGATTTACAAGGATGTTGCCAGGGTTGGAGGATCTGAGCTACCGGGAGAGGAAGAACAGGCTGGGGCTGTTTTCCCTGGAGCGTCGGAGGCTGAGGGGTGACCTTATTGAGGTTTACAAAATTATGAGGAGCATGGATAGGATAAATAAGCAAGGTCTTTCCCTGGGGTTGGGGAGTCCAGAACTTGACGGCATAGGTTTAGGGTAAGAGGGGAATGATATAAAAGAGATCTAAGCGGCAACCATTTCACACAGAGGGTGGCACGTGTATGGAATGAGCGGCCAGAAGATGTGTTGGAGGCTGGTACAATTGCAACATTTAAGAGGCATTTGGATGGGTATATGAATAGGAAGGGTTTGGAGGGATATTGGTCGGGTGCTGGCAAGTGGGATTACATTGGGTTGGGATATCTGGTCGGCATTTTGAATTGTTCCGAACGGTCTGTTTCTATGCTGTATATCTCTATGACTCTATGACTCCATCAACGTCACACTGACCAACTCTTATTCATTCCGCCACTGTAACCCTGTCAACATCACAGTCACTCGATCATCATCATCTTGTCCCCGTCACGCTCTATCCGTTACTGTCACCATATTCCCCTCACACTCACTCTACTACTGTCACCCAAAACACCATCATCCTCTCTCTACCATCTTCAACCTGAACCCCTCACAAGCAATCTCTTACTGTCACCCTGACCTCTCACAATTACTCCGTCACTATATCACTGACCACAAATGTTCACTCTATCACCATCATCCTGACACCTTCACATTCAGTCCATCACTGTATCCCTGACGCCCAACTACTCACTCTGTCACCCTCACACTGACCCCTTCACATTCACTCCGTCACTGTCACACTGGCAACCTCACTCACTCCCTCACTATCACCCAAACGTCCTCACCTTCACACTATCACCAACACCTTGAAGCCCTTACACTCACTCCTACACTGTTTCCCTGCCCCTGACACTTGCGCCGTCGCTATTACCCTGTCCTCTTCTCACTCACTCCGTCACCTTCACCTTCAACCTCCATTGTCACTAGTTCACTGTCACCCTGAAACCCTCACATTCACTGTATTACCATCAACCTGATACACCTCACACTCACCCCGTCAACCTCATACTGACTCCATCACTGTCACCCTGACCCAATTACGCTCACTCTGCCAACCTTACACTAACTCCCTCAATCTCAATGCATCACCCTCAACCTGATCTCCTCACACTCAATCGGTACATCTCGCCCTAACACCTTCACCCTTTCTTCCTCACACTCACTCTGTTACCTTTTCCTTGACACACCTCACACTCACTCCATCAAACTCACACTGACTCCGTCGCCATCACCCTGACCCACTCACACTCACTCAGTCAATCTCGCCCTGACACCCTCCTATTCACTCAGTTCATCATCACCTTGGAATCCTCCCATTCCTCCACTATTATCAACCTGACACTTTCACTCATCCCTATGCTATGACCCTGATATACGCACACTCACTCCAAAACATTTATCCAGATCCCCTAACACTCACTTCACCACTGTCTCCCAGATCGTATAACATTCACACCAAAATGTCTCTCTGTAGCCCTCACACCTATTCCTGACCATTACTGCGATCCACTCACACTCACTAAGTCCCTATCATCTTGATTCCCTCACATTCACTCCATCACACACAAAATGTCCCCTTACACTGACTCCGTCAGTGTCACCCTGCTAACCTCACACTCACTAAATCACTGTCACCCTGGCTCTCTCACACTCACTCCATTTCTGTCACTTATAACTCCTCAAACTCACTCTCTCACTGTCAACCTGATCACATTAGATTTACTCTGTCACCATCACTCTTCCCTCCACACTCACTCACTTACTTTCACGTTCACCCCCTCAGACTCACTCCAGCACCCTGAGTCACCAGCGCTCACTCTTTGACCTTCACCCTGACATCCTCACACTGACTCTGTCACTGTCATCCTGACACTCTCACACTCACTCCATCACTCGAACCCTGATCCCTTCACACTCAATCCGTCACCATCATCCTACATCACTCAGATTTACGTTGTCACCCTGACTCACGAGCACTCACTCCCTCACTGTCAGGCTGACTCCTAACACTAACTCCGTCAACATCACTCTGCACTCCTCAAACACAGTTCCTCACTGTCACCTTGATCCATTCATTGTCACTCCTTCACTTCAACCACACCCCTCACACTCACATGTCAAACTCACCCTGAACCCCTCACACTCACTTCACCACCGTCATCCTGCACCCCTTACACTGACTCTGTCACCATCACTGAGACACACTCACAGTTATACCATCACCCTGAGGCTGACCCCCTCGCAAACAATCTGTCACCATCATTCTGATCTCCTCAGTCTCACTCCTTCACTGTCACAATGACACACTCGGTTTTATTCCTACACAGTCACCCTGATCCCTCACATTCACTCTATCACTGCGACCCGTACCTCGGCAGAATCACTCCATCACCCTTACTCCCTCACTGTCACTCCGTCTTCTTCACATCAATCGCCTCACACTCGCTCCATCACAGTCACACTTACCCACTTACAATTATTAGTTCAACGTCAACCTGACCCTTTTACTCTCACGCCATCGCCGTCACCCTGACGCCCTCACATTCACTCCAATACTGTCAGCCTAACCCGCTTGCTCACACTCCCCCACTGTCACATGGACCCAATCACACTCACGGACCTACTGTCACCCTGACGCCTTGGCCCCCTAATGCTAACTCAGTACCGTCACCCTGCCTTCCTCACACTCACTCATTCACTGTCACTGTGTCCCCGGTGCTCACTCGCTCCATCAATATAACCCTCGTCTCTTCATACCACACCTTCACTGTTACCCAGACCCTTCACACTTACTCGTTCACCCTCCCCCTGACACCCGCTCACACTCATTCAATCACATTCACATTGATATCCTCACACTCAATCCTTAACCATCACCCTCGCCCCCTCACAATCACTCCATCACCCTCACTCTGACACACTCACACTCACTGTCACCATCACCCTGACCCCCTCACTCTCACTCCAGTAGTGTTCCCTGACAACCTCACACTCATTCTGTCACTCTCACCCATTCAGTCTCCATCAACCCAACTCACCAGCACTCACTCCGTCACCTTCACCCTGACTCCTTCACACTCACTCTGTCACTGTCACCCTGTTCACCATACACACACTCCATCACTGTCACTCTGATCCCCTCACACTAACTCCATCTGCGTCCTGCTAAGACCATCACACTCAACCATCACTGTCACCTTGTCCTCCTCTCAATCACTCTGTCATCATTACCCTGTCCCCCTCATGCCCACGCCATCACCATCACCATTTCCCCTCACACTCACTCTGTTACTGTCTCCCTGAACTCATCACCCTCACTCTGACACCTTCGAATTGACCACTACACTCAGTCGGCACCATCACTCTGACCCCTCACACTCACTCCGCCACTGTATCCCTTACCCCCTTTCACTCCTTCCATCACCGTCACCCTGACCCTCTAACATTCACTGCGTAACTGTTACCCTGACAACCTCACACTCACACCCTCACCATCACCTTGCCCCTTCCAATCACACTGTCACTAACACCCTGATGCCGTCACATTCACTCCCTCACTGTCACGTTGACGCCTGACACTAGCTCCATCACTTTTACTCTATCCCTCTCGCACTCACTCCATCGCCGTCACCCTGACCCTCTCATTGTCACTCCTTCACTAACACACTCAACCCCTCGCACTCATTCGGTCATCCTCACCCTGACACCCCTCACACTCACTCCGTCATCGTCACACTGACTCCATCACCATCACCATCACCATGACTCACTCACACTCAATCCTTTACTGTCACCCTCACCCCTTCACTCTCACTGCGTCACCCTCAAACTCACCACCTCCATGCACACCCCGTGACTCTCACACTGACACCCTTGCAATCACTCTGTCATCATCACCTTGAGCCGTTCACACACATGCATTCACTATCAACGTGACACACTCACACTCACTCCTATACTATCAACTTGATGTCCTCACACTCACTCCTACCCTTTATTTCCGATGCCTTCGCATTCACTCTACCGCTGTGTCCCTGACCGCATAACATTCACACCTTACTGTTCCCGTGTAACCCTCACTCTCAAGCCTGAATGTCACTCTGACCCACTCACACTCACTTCATCACTATCACTCTGACCTCCTCACACTCAATCCTCACCGACGTTGTGTCCCTCTTACACTCTATCCATCACTGTTAAACAGACACCCACACATTCATCCATCACTATAAACCTGGCCCCCACAGAAACACTCCATCATCATCACCCCGACCCCCTCACACTCACCATTACCCAGAGTCCCTCACACTCACTCTGTCATCCCAATCCCATCACAATCACTCCAACGCATGTCACCCTGACCCACTCACAATCACTATCACAAAGTGAACATGACTCTCTCTCTCATTCTATCACTGTCACGCTGACACCCTCACATTCACTCCTAAATCATCAGCGGAACTCCCTCGTTCACATCCGACAACTATCACACTGACCCACACACATTCAACTTCTCATTGTTACCTAACGTCCTCATACTCAATCCATCACCTTCAACCTGACCCCCTCACACTCACTCCATCAACATCATCCTGACGCTCACTCACTATATCACAGTCACCCGGTCCTTGTCACAATCGCAACCTCACACCTCACTCTCACACCGTCACGGTCACCCAAACGTCCTGAAAGTCACTAATACACCGTCACCCTTACACATTCGCACTCACTCCCTTACTGTCACATTGGCACTCTTAAATTCCCTCCATCATCGTCACATTGACCAGTTCACATTCTCTGCATGAACATCACTCTGAACCCCCTCACATTCACTCCATTACTGCCACCCTGCCCACCTCAAACTCACTCCAAGACTGTCCCCATGACCTCCTCACACTCACAATATCACCATCACACTGACACCCTCACACTCAATCGATAATTGCCACCAAGTCCAAATTACACACATTCCATCAAAGTTACCCTGAACCTGTCACACTCACTTCGTCACTTTCATCCTGTTCACCTCACACTAACTCGATCAACAACCCCACTGACCACCCCCCACACTCACTCCATCACCGTCACTATATTCGTCTCACTCTCACTCTGTGCCTGTCACATTGACACCATCACCCTCTCTCCGTCACCTTCAACCCCCCTCAAACTCACTTCGTCACCATCAGCCTGACCCCCTCGCATTCACTCTGTCATTGTATCCCTGAAGTGCCTCACATTCACTCCATCACTGTCACTCTGACAACCTCACAATCACTCACTATCAGCCTCACTGCCTCACTTTCACACTGTCACCAACACCCTGAAACCCTCACAGTCATTTCTTCACTGTTACCCTCACCCACGAACACTCACTCGGTCACTGTCACCTTGACCCACTCATACTCACTCCTTCTCATTAACCCTCAACCCTCACTCTCACTCCGTCACACTTAACCTGACCCCCTCACGGTCAGCCCGTCACTCTCACCCTGACCCCTTCACATTCACTCCGTAATCATCACCTTGAACCTTTCATACGCAGTCCATCATTATCAAGCTGACACACTCACACTCACTCATATGAACAATATATACTCACAGCCGCTCCCACGCAGTTATCCTGATCCCCTCATATTCACTCTCCCACTGTCTCCCTGCCCGTATAACATTTCAGGCCCTAATATCTCTTTGTAAACCACACGCTCAATCCTGACCATTGCTCTGACCCAATCACACTCATGACACCACTATCACCTTGTCCACCTCACAATCATTCTGTCACTGTCACCCTGACACCCTCACGCTCACTCCATCACTGTCACCATTTCCACTCACATTCACTCGGTTACTGTCACGCTGAACCCATTTGCCTCACTCTGTCACATTCAGGTGACCCCCTCGCACTCACTCGACGCCATCACCCTGAAGGGGTAACACACACCCCGTCACTGCATCCATGACCTCTTTACACTCACTCAATCACTGTCAGCCTGACCTCCTCACATTCACTCCGTCACCGTAACTCTCACCCCCCTCACACACGTCCATCATTCCCACCCTTACCCTGTCGGAATCAGTCCATCACCCAGACTCCCTCACATTCACTCCATCTCCGTCACACCAATCACCTCGCACTCACTCCATCGCAGTCGCCATGACCTTTTCACACTCACTCAAAGTCAACCTGATGCTTTCATTCTCACTCCGTCGCCGCCACCCTGACACCCTCACACTCACTCCGATATTGTCAGTCTAACCCACCCGCACAATCCACTCCACTGTCACACTGACCCAGTTGCACTCACGCAGCTACTGTCACCCTGACGCCTTGACACTCCCTCAATGTCACGCTAGCCCCTATCAGTAACGCAGTCACTGACACCCTGTCTTTCTCGCACTCAATCAGCCACTGTCACCCTGACCCACAGCGCACTCGCTCAGTCACTGTAACCCAAATCCCTCTATACTTACTCCATCACTGCCACTCACACCTCCTCACACTCACTCGGTCACCCTTACTCTGACACCCCCTCACACTCACTCCAGCACCCTCACCCTGACATCCTAACACTCAGTCCACCATCATCACCCTGACCCCCTCAAACGCACGCCTCTACTGTTCCCCTGACAACCTCACACTTAGTTTGTCATCATTATACTGATCCCCCTCACACACATCCCATTATCGGCGTCATGAATACATCACACTCACTCCATCACCCACACACTGACACCGTCACATTGACTCCGCCTTCACCTCAGACTCACTACATCACTGCCACTGACGCTCTTATGCTCAGATCCTCACTATCACCTTGACCACATCACATTCACTCCATCAATGTCACCCTGACTGCTGAGACACCATGCCCACCTCTCAATTACAGTCAACCTGACACGACACGTTCACTCCATCACCATCACCCTCACCACTTCACACTCATTTCTACACTATCACCCTTACACACTGACACTCACTCCCTTACTGTCACACTGATGGCCTCACATTCTCTCCATCATCATCATACTGACCCATTCACATTTTCTCCATCACCATTACTCTGAACCCACTCATACTCACTCCGTCACGATTACCCTGACCGCATTATACTCACTCTGTCATCGTTACCTTGATCCTCTCACAATCACTCCTCTGTCACACTGACCCCAGCACACTCGGTCCGTCACTGTGAACCTAATCCCATCTCACTCCATCATTGTCGCAAACATATGCTCACATCACTCCATCACTGTCACACTGATTCCATTACACTGACTACAACGCCGTGACGCTTTTCACGTCGCACTCACTCTGTCACGGTCACTCCGACCTCCTCACACTCACTCTTTTATCGTCACATTGACCCCCCACACACTCACTCCATCGCTGTCACCCTTACCCCCTTAGACTCATTTCATCACACTCACTCCAACTCCGTCAGCCTGACACCCTCACACTCAATCAAACTGACCCCCACTCAAACATTCCATCATCGTCACCAGGGTCCCATCACACTCACCACCACCCTGAGTCCCTCACACTCACTCGGTCACCCCAATCCCTTCACACTTACTCCAACACAGTCACCCTGACATACTTACAATCGCTCCATCAAAGTCAACCTAACTCTGTCACTCTCGCTCTGTCACCATCGCCCATACCCCATCATTGTCATTCTTTCACTCTCATCCTCCCTGCTTAACAGTTACTCGGTCACCCTCACCCTGACACCTCCTTCACACCCACTCCATCATCTTCACACTGACTGCATCACTGTCACCCTAACACGCTCACTCACAATTTCACTTCCACCCTCATCCCTCACTTTTACTTCGTCACTATCAATCTGACGCAATCAAGCTCACTCCAGACTATGAATCTGATATACTCACACACACAATTACACTTCTATCCTGATCCCCTCATACTCACTCTCCCACTGTCTGCCAGACCGTGTAACATTCACACCATACTATCGCCCTGTAACCCTCACACTCAATCCTGACCGTCACTCTGACCCAATCACACTCACCCTGACATCGTCACACTCAATGCTAACCATCAATCTGATACCCCTTACACTCACTCGGTCACCGTCACCATGACTCTCGCACACTCACTCCCCCACCATCACCCTGACCCCCATATACACACTCCATCACTCTCAACCTCGCCACGAACACGCTTATTCCATCACAATCCCCCTGATCACTCCGTGCAGTCTCTCTTTCACTGTCATGCTGAGAGCAATATACTTACTATGTCACCATCACCAGACACGCTCACACTTAATCGATCACCATGAGGCTTAAACCCACCCTTCACTCTGTCACCGTGATTGCCCACATTAACTCCTTCACCGTCACCCTGGCCCCCTCGTATTCACTCCGTCACTGGCAGCCTGTCCACCTCACAATCACAATCACCATAACCCTGCCCGCCTCATGCTCACTCCGTCACCATCACCATGTTCCCTCACACTCTGTTAATGTCAATGTGACGATATCACACTCTCTCCATCACCTTCAACCTGACACCCCCACACACTCCATCACTGCCATTCTGACTGCCTCACATTCAGTCTATCACTGTTACCCTGACACCCTCACATTCACTCCCTTACTGTCTCACTGACCACTGACACTAGCTCGGTCATCAACACCCTGTCCTCCTCACACTCACTCCTTCAACGTCACACTGACCCTTCATTGTCACTCTTTCACTGTCACCTTCACCCTCTCACACTCACTACTTCACAATCAACCTCACGCTTATGCCATCACCCTCAAATTGACCCCCTCATCCACACCCAGTCACTCTCAGCCTGACCCCTTAAGATTGACTCTGTCTTCATCACATTGACCACTTCACACTCACTCCATCACTATCAACCTGACGCCCTCACACTCTCTCCTACACTATCAATCTGATATACTCACACTCACTCCTACACTTTTATGTTGATCCCCTCGCACTCACTCCTCTACTGTCTCCCTGACTGTATAACCTTGATAGCGTACTGTGTCTCTGTAGCCCTCACACTCAATTCTGACCGTCACTCTGTATCTCGCACACTCACTCTATCACTGTCACCCTGGTGCCCTGACACTCTGTCCATCACTGTCACACTGATCTCCTCGCACTCACCCCCTCAGTGTCACCCTGACCCACTAAACTCAAGCCCTGTCACCATTGACCTTTCATACACTCACTCCGTCAACCCGACTTCCTCACACTCACTCCATCTCTGTCACCCTGACTCCTTCACACTCACTCCATCGCCATCAACATGATCCCCCACAACATCACTCCGTCATCGTCACCCAGATCCCCTCACACTCACCATCACCCTGAGTACCTCACACTCACACTCTCATCCCAATCCCCTCATATTCACTCCATCACAGTCACCCTGTCCACCCCACAGTCACTCCATCATAGTCAACTTTACACATCACTCCCACGCTGTCACCGTCACCCAAACCGCCTCACACCCGCTCCGACACCAGCACCCTCACACATTAGCCATCACTCCCTTACTATCACATTAACACCCTCACGTTCTCTCAGTCATCGTCACACCACACCTACATTCTCTCCATCACCATTACTCAGAACTCCCTCACACTCACTCCATCACCATCACCCTGTCCAACAGAAACTCACTCTGTCACTGTCATCCTGACCCCCTCAAACTAACTCCACCACCGCCACTCTGACGCCCTCACAATCATACCGTCTGGAACACTCTGACGCCTTCACACTCCCTCCCTCACTGTCAACTGACACTTGCGCAGTCACCATCACGCAGTCCTCCTCACACTCATTTCCATCACTGTCACCATGACCCACTCACATTGACTCCATCAGTGTTACCCTGACAACCTCACACTCATTCCTTCACCATCACCCTAACCCTTTCACACTGTCACCAACACCCTGACGCTCTCACACTTACTCCCTCACTGTCACGCTGACCCCTGACACTAGCTCTGTCATCATTAATGTCCTCCTCATACTCACCCGGTCACTGTCACCCTGACCCCATTATTGTCACTCATTTACTGTCGCACTCACCCTATCACAGTCACTCGGTCAACCTCACCCTGAGCCGCTCACATTCACTGCATCACTCTCACACTGATTCCATCACCCTGACCCAATCACACTCACGCTTTCACGTTCATACTCACCACCTCACTCTCACTACGTTACCCTAACTTGATGTCCTCACGCTCACCCGGTCACTCTCACCCTGACCCCCTTTGATTCACTCTCTCATCATCACCTTGAGCCTCTCACACTCCCTCCATCACTATTATCCTGATATAGTCACACACACTCCTACACTTTTATCCTGATCCCCTCGAAATCATTCCCCCACTGTCTCTGTGACCGTATAGCGTTCACACCATACTGTCCCCCTGCAACCCTCTCACTTAATCTTGACAAACACTCTGACCCACTCACATACTATCATTATCATCCTGACTTCCTCACCATCAATCCTAACTGTCACCCTCACCCCCTTACACTCACTCTGTCATGGACACCCTGACTCCCGTATACTCCATCACCGTCACCCTAATCCCCTTACACTCACTCCATCACTCTCACCCTGGCCTCCTCACACTCACTCCAAAAACGGTCACCATGAGCACCACACACTCACTCTGTCACCCTTACCCGCTCAGACTCAGTATGTCACCATCACTCTGACCTCTTCACACTCACTCCGTTATGCCACTATGACCCCTAACAATCACTCCATCGCCGTTACCCTGACCCCATCACACTCACTCTGTCAGTGTCATCCTTACTCCCTCACACTCAATTCATCACTGCCATCGTTACCCCCACATGCAGTCACTCCATCATACTGATTTCCTTGCACTCACTCCATTACAGTCACCCTGACCCCTCACAATCGCCATCACCCTGTGTCCCTCACACTCACTCTGTTACCCAATCCCCTCATATTCTCTCTGTCAGAGTCGCGCTGATCCACTCACAATCACTCCGTCAAAATCTATCTGTCTCCTTCACTCTCACTCTGTCACTGTCACCCTGACGCCATCACACTGAATCCTAAAACGTCAGCCTAACCCCTCGTTAGCTGTCGGCAACTATCACCACCTCACACTCACTCCCTCTCTGGCACCATCAGTCCCTCACCCTCATAAATCTCATCGTCACCCTGACCTCCTTGCACACACACCATCTCCGTCACCCTGACTAACACTGACTCACTTCATTCCCTTACCCTGAACCCCTCACACTAACTCTCTCACAGTCACCCTGACTCCCTCAGAATTACTCTATCTCCATCACCTTGGCACCCTTACATTCACTCTATCTCCGTCATACTGACCTACTCAGGCTCACTTCATCATTGTTACAATCACCCTGTCCCACTCACTCTTTCACCCTGTCCTTGAATTCCTCACATTCACCCCATCACTGCCACCCTGACCACCTTACACTCACTCTGTCACATCACCCTAAACCACCACACTCACTGCATTAACATAACTACCGCCCTCTTACACTCACTCTGTCACCGTCACCCTAAAACCTCAGACTCACGCCCTCATTTATACCCTGAACCCAACACATTCACTCGGTCATCGTCAACCTGACCCCCTCACACTCACTCCGTCACTGTCAGCATGAACTCCAGACATTCCTTCTCCACCCTGAACCCTACACACTCATTCCTTTACCATCCATCTGCACCGCTCACACTCAGTCACAGTAACCCTGACTCCCTCCCACTTACTCCATTATCGTCACACTGACCCCTCGCAATCACTCATTGACTGTCACGTCGACCCCCTCACAATCACTCCATCACTGTCACCCTTTCTCACACATGCTCCATCTCCATCCCCCATACCCCATCAGACCTACTTCATTACTTCCATATCACCCTCTCACGCAAATCCATCACCATCACCTGGAGTCCCTCATACTCACTTTGTCACCCAATCCACTCAAGCAAACTCCATCACAATCACCCTGAGCCACTCACAATCACTCCGTCAAAGTGAACCTGACCTTTTCACTCTCATTCCGTCGCTGTCATCTTGACCATTTCGCAGTCACACCTCTCCCGTCAGCCTAGACCCTTCACACTGAATTCCCCACTGTCACACTGACCCACACACACTCATGCGTCTACTGTCACCCTGACCCCCACAACTCACTCTTTCACAGTCACCATGGCCCCCTCACACTCATTCTGTCACATTTACCCTGTCTCCTCACATTCACGCTATCACAGTCACCTTGACACCCTCATAGTCAATTTGTTAGTGCCACACTGCCCCCCCTCACACTTTGTCCATCACCATCACTGTCACCCTGATTCCCTTCCACTCACTCCATCAGACTCACTCCCTTCGTGCCTCACTGCCCCCCAACTTACTCTGTCACCATCACCCTGCGTCCTTCACATTCACATTGTCACCGTCATCCTTACTCCCTCACACTCATTTCGTCACCATCACCCTGACACTCCCACACTCACTCTTTTACCTTCATCTTAACACCCTCACTCTTACCTTTCATGCTGACAGCCTAACTCTCATTGTAGCCCTGACCACCCCACACTTACTCTGTCAGGCTAATCCCCTCGCACTTACTCCATTACTTTCACTGTCACCCACTCACACTCAGTCCCTCACCGTTACCGTCAGTCCCTCACCCTCACAAAAACCATCGTAACCCTGAGCTCCTTACACACACACAATCACCATCATCCTGAGCTACTCAGACTCACTTCATCACAGTTACCCTGAACCCTTACACTCACTCTGTCACCGTGACCCTGACTCCCTCACACTCACTCCATCACCGTCAGGCTGACTCTCTTACACTCACTCTGTCACCGTCATCCTGACCTACTCAGACTCACTTCATCAGTGTCACCCTGACCCCCTCCCCTACATTCCGTCAACATCATCTGGACCCCACATGCTCACATTTTCACCGTCACGTTTACCCCCTTGCACTCACACCGTCACTATGACCTTGTCTCCCTCACAATCACCCATCACTGTTTCACTGGTACCCTCACACTCACTCATGCACCAAAACCCTGATTGCATTACACTCACACTGTCACATCACCCTAAACCCACAAACTCACTCCGTCACTGTGACGCTGTCTCCCTCAAAACCTCCCATCACTGTCACCCAGACATCCTCACACACATTCCATCTCACTGTCCACTTCACAATTATTCTGTCACCGTGACAGTGACACCTCACACTCTCTCTGTCAACATCATCTGGACGCCTCATGCTCGCTCTTTGACTGTCACCTTGTGCCTCTCGTACTCACACTGTCAGTGTGACCCTGTCCCCCTCACACTCACCCATCACCGTCACACTGGCACACTCACACTCATTCACGCAACAAAACCCTGCCCGCCCCACCCTCACTCTGTCACCCTCATCCTGACCACATTACACTCACTCTCTCACCCACATCCTGACCCCCTCACCCTCACTCACCCTGGCACCCCACACACACTCTGTCACCATCACCCTAACAACCTCACAGTCACTCCAGCACCACCACTAGGACCCCATGCCATCGTACTGTCACCATCACCGTAATACATTCCCTTCATCCCCATCACCCTGACCCCCTCTCACACTACTCCATACCGTTACCCTGATCTCATCACAATCACTCTGTCACAGTCACTCTGACCACTACACATTCACAACATTACATCACCAAGACCACTAACACTCATTCTTTTACAACCTTGCCCGCCTCACACTCATTTTGGCATCATCACCCTTACAACCTCACACTCACTCTATCACCATCACCCTGACCCCGTCACAATCACTTTGACCCCATTTAACAAACTCGCACTCACGCCATCTCCATAATCGTAACCCACATGCTCTCACTCCATCATCATCATCACTGATACTCACTCACTCACGGTCACGCTGATTCACTCACACTCGCTCCATCGCTGTCATCCTGAACCACTCACACTCACTCCATCTCTCTTAGCATGAAACCCACAGACTCACTCCAACACCCGGACACCCTCACACTCACTCCACCATCGTCACCCTGACCCCTCACACTCACACTGTCATCATTACCCTAACCCCCTCACACTCGCTCTGTCATCCTCACTCTGATCAGCTCATGTTGATTCTGTCATTGTGACCCTGACACGCCACACGGACTCCATCACAGTCAACTTGACAGCCTCACACTCACTCCATCACTATCACACTGACCTCTTCACATTCACCGTGTCACCATCAGCCCTGACACCCTCACACTCACTCCATCATCTTAATCCTGACGCCCTCACATTCACTATCTCATCTTCACCGTGACACATCAGAGTCACTCTGTCACCATCATTTTTAGACCCTGAAACTCACTCCATTAGCCTCACTCTGACCCCGTCACACACACTCCGTCACCATCTTCCTGACACCTCACACTCAAACTGCCACTGTCACCATGACCCCCGGACACTCAATCCATTACCGTCACACTGCCCCAGACGCACTCTCCCCTTCCCGGTCACACTGAAAGACTCACACTCACTTTATCCCCGTCACCCTCATCCTCTCACACTCTGCTCCATCATCATCACCCTGACCACCAAACCCTCCGTCACGGTCAGCCTGATTCTGTCACACTCGCTCCGTCACTGTCAATCTGATTCCTTCACACTCCCACACTCACCCTGACCGTCTTACACTTACTCTGTCATCATCATTTTCACACCCTCACACTAACTCCTTCAGCCTCACCCTGACCCCCTCACACTCACTCCATCACCGTCACACTGATCCCGACATACTCTCTCCCTCCCTGTCACCCTGACGTGCTCACACTCACTTCATCTTCATCGCCCTCATCCCCTCAAACTCACTCCATCACTGTCGCCTTGACACTATCACATTCACTCCTTCGGTCTCACGATGCGCTCTTCACACTCACCGCATCGCTGTCATCCTGACCCCCTCACATGCACTCTGTCACCGTGACCCGGATCTGCTCACACTCAGTCCATCGCCATAATCCTGACACCTTCATCGTCGCTCTGTCGCCTTCACCTTGACATTCACGCATGCACTCCATCGACATAATCTGGACCTCGTCACTCACACTTTCACTGTAACCTTGACCCTCTCATACACACGGTTTCTGTCACCCTAACCACCCGCACTCTCTCTGATACCTTGACCCCATCACCATCCTCTGTCACGGTCATCCTGATTCCCTCACACTCACTTCATCATGTCATTCTGGCCCCATCTTAGTCAGTCCGTCACGATCACCCTGATTCCCTCACACTCTCTCTTTCACCATTCACCATGACCAGCTCACACTCACAGTCACCATCATTTCAACATGCTCAAACTCACTCCTTCAACCTCACCCTGACCCCTTCACACTCACTCCGTCATCATCTTCCTGACCCCACACGCTCACACTAACACTGTCACCATGACCTCCCTCACACTCACTCCATCAACTCCGACACAATCTATCCGTCACTGTCAGCCTGAGATATTCACACTCACTTCATCCCGTCACCCGCACCTCTTCACACTCATGCTGTAATCATGACCCTGCCCCCTCATACTTTAAAGCATCACATCACTTTGAACCCCGCACACCCACTCCATCACCATCACCCTGACTCCATCACCCTCACTCAGTCACTGTCATCATGACCCCATCATACTCACTCCGTCACTATCACCATGAACGCCAAACACTCACTCCGTCTTCCTCACAACCTCAAATCACTGTCACCACGACACTGACCTTCTCACACTCACTCCATCAACATCACATTGACGTAGTCACACTTAATCTGTCAACGTGACCCTGACCCCACACACTGACTCCGTAACAGTGACTCTGACACCCTCATACTCACACGTTCACAGTCACACTGACCCTGACACTCGCTCCAGCACTGTCACCTTGACAACAGCACCCTCACTCTATCACTTTCGTCCTGCCCTCTTCACATTCAATCCGTCAACATCACCCTCACCCCCTCACATGCACTCCATCGCCATCACACTGACCCTGTCACCTTCACTCTGTCACTGTCACATTAACCCTGTCACACTCACTCCACCACTATAATCATGAACACTACACACTCACTCCATCACCCTGACACCCTCAAACTCTCTCTGTCGCCACGACGCTGATCCTCTCACACTCACTCCATCATCATCACATTGATGTTCTCACACTTAATCCGTCAACATGACCCTGAACCCACATACTCACTCCATTACCGTGAACCTAACACCCACATCCTCACCCCATCAACATCAGCTTGACACCCTCACACTGAAATCATCAGTGTCACCCTGACATCTTCACACTCACCGCATCTCTGTCATTCTAATACCCTTACACTATTAGCACCCTGACCCTGACCCCTTAACACTCACTCCATCAGCGTCACCCTGACACCCTCAAATGCACTCCATTACTGTCACACTGACCGCATCACACTCTGTCACCATCATCGTGACACACTCACGCTCGCTCAATCACCATCATTGTAACCCTCGTTCTCTCACTCCAGCACCAAGATCCCTGACACTCACTCGCTCACTGTCACGCTGATCCCCTCACACTCACTCTATTACTGTCATCCTGAATCCCTTATACTCACTCCGTCACTGTCATCAAGAAACCCATACACTGACACGATCACTCAGACTCCCTCATACTCACTCCACCATCATCATACTGACCACTCACACTCACTCTGTCACTCTCATCCTGACTGTCTCACCCTCACTCTGTCATCATGACACTGACCCCTCACACTGACTCCATCATCGTCAACTTGTCGCCTCAAACTCACTCCATCACTGTCACCGTGACCTCTTCACACTCAACAAGTCACCATCACCCTGACACTCTCACATTCTACATCACCATAACCCTGACGCCCTCACACTCACTCTGCTACCATCACCCTGACCCATCAGACTCACTCTTTCACCATCATTTTTACACCCTTACACTCACTCCATTAACCTAACCTTGACCCCCTCAGACTCAATCCTTCACCGTCTTCCTGACCCCTCATACCCACACTGTCACTGGCACCATGACCCACCCACACTCAATCTATTGCCGTCACTGACCCCCTTACATTCTCTCCCTCCCTGTCACCTTGACATTGTCACATTCACTTTATCCCCATCACCCTCACACCCACGTGCTCTACTCCATCAACGTCACCCTTATCCCCTCACACTCAATCCGTCATGGTCACCTTGATTCCCTCCCACTCACTTCATCATGTCACTCTGACAACATCACGCTCATTCTGAAATGGTCACCCTGATTCCTTCACACTCACTCTCTCACCCTTCACCCTGACCACCTCACATTCATTTTGTCACCATCAATTTAACACTCTCAAACTCACTCCTTCAGCCTCACCACGACCCCCTCAACCTCACTCTATCGCCATCACAATGACCCCGACACACACTCTACCTCACTGTTACCCTGACGTACTCAATCTCACTTCATTGCCGTCACCCTAACCTCGTCGCACATACACTGTCATCGTAACCCTGACCCCCTCACACTTACTGCATTGCCACCACTTTGGCACCCTCACACTCACTCTGTCACTGTCAACATGACCCCTTCAGACTAACTACATCATAATCATTCTGAACCCGACACAAGCTCTCCATCACTGTCAGCCTGCGATCGTCACATTCACTTCATCCCCGTCACCCTCACCCCCTTGCACTCACACTGTAATCGTGACCCTGGCCCCCTCACACATACAGTAGCGGCATCACTTTGACCCCCGCTCACAATCATTCCGTCACTGTCTTCCTGACGCCACACACTCTATCTCTCCATGACCTCATGTCCCTATCTCTCCATGACCCCCTCCGACTCACTCCATCATAATCACACTGACCCCGACAAAATCTCTCCGTCACTGTCAGCCTGACATAGTCACATTCACTTCATCCCCGTCACCCCCTCGCATTCACATTGTAATAGTGAGCCTGCCCCCTCACACTTACAGCATTGTCACCAATTTGACCCCCTGAGAGTCACTCCATCACCGTCACACTGACTCAGACACACTCTCTCCCTCCCTGTCACACTGATGTACTCACACTCACTTCATCTCCATCACACTCACTTCCACTCCCACTCCAGCAGTCACCTTGACTACATTGCCCTTACCTCTTCACTCACTCCATCACCATCACTCTTACCCCGTCACACTCACTCCATCACTATCACTATGAACACCACACTTTCACTCCATTACACTGACAAACTCAAACTCACTCTGTCTCCACGACACTGAGTCTATCACATTCACTCCATCATCATCACATTGACGTACTCACACTTAATTCATCAATGTGACTCTCACCCCACACGCTTACTCCGTCACCGTGACCCTGACACCCTCATACTCACTGCATCACCGTCATACTTACCGCAACACACTCTTTTCCTCTCTGTCACACTGATGAACTCACACTCACTTCATTAATGTCACCCTCACCCCCAAACTCACTCCAGCACTGTCACCTTGACACCATCACACTCAATCTGTCACTCTTGCCCTGCTCTCTTCAAACTCAACCCGTCCTCATCCCCCTCACCCCCTCACACTCACTCCATCGCCATCACCATGAATCTGTAACCATCACTCTGTCACTATCACCATGAGCACTACACATTCTCTCCATCACCCTGACACCCTCAAACTCACTCTGTCACCACGACACTGACCCTCTCACGTCAACGCCATCATCATCACATTGATGTACTCACACTTTATCCATCAACATGACCCTGACTCCATTTACTCACGCCGTCAACGTGACCCTGACACGCACGCACTGACTCCATCACCGTCACTGTGACACCCTCACGTTCAAACCGTCACTGTCACCTTGACGTCTTCACACTTACCCCGCCACTATCATTCTGATATAATCATACTGCTGTGTCACCATGACCCTGAACTCTTAACACTTACTCCATCACCATCGGCCTGACACCGTCAAACGTACTCCATCATTGTCATCCTGAACGCCTTACACTCACACCGTCACTCCCATCATGAAACCCACACACTGACACCATCACCTGGACTCCCTCACACTCATTCCACCATCATTACCCTGACCCCTCACAATCACTCTGTCACCCTCATCCTGACCGCCTCACTCTCACTCTGTTTTCCTCACCCTGACCCCGTCGCACTCACTTCAGCACTGTCACTCTGACCCCCTCACACTCACTCCATCACCATCATTCTGACCTCCTCACATTCCCTCTGGCACCGTTACCCTTACCCCCGCACAATCGCTCTGACTTCATAAACCTGACGCCCTCACACTTGCTCCAGCAATGTCATCTTGGCACTCCAACATTCACTCCGTATTGCCACCCTGAATTCTTTACACTCACCACGTCACTGTCACCCTGATCCCCTCACAGTTACTCGATCACTGTCACCCTGACCCCCTCACACTCACTCCATCACCTTCACCCTGACCCCCTCACACTCACTCCATCACCATCATTCTGACATCCTCACACTCACTTTAACACCGTCATCCTGACCCCCTAACACTCACTTTGTCCTCATAAACCTCACCCCCCGCACTCTGTCCACCACTGTCACCTTGACACCCTCTCACTCACCAAATCACTGTGACTCTGACCCCTTCCAACTCATTCCATCGCCTTCACGCTGACACACTCACACTGACTCCGTCCATGTCACTTTGACCCCTCACTGTCACCCTAACCCCTTTGTCCCGTCACTATCACCATGAACCTTATGCTCTCACTCCATTGCCCGGACACCTTCACACGCACTGTGTCCCCACGACACTGACCCCCTCACACTCACTCCATCACCATCAACTTGACACCCTCTCTCTCACTCTGTTACTGTCACCCTTACCTTTTCACACTCTCCCAGTCACCGTCTGCCTGACTCCCTCACACTCGCTCCATCACCTTCACCCTGACCACATCATATTCACTCCGTCGCCATCACCCTGACCGCTCACACTCACTCTGTCATCGTGACCATGACCCCCTCACACTGACATCATCACTGTGACCTTGACAGCCTCACACTGACTCCATCACTATCACCCTGACACCCTCACATTCACTCCAACATTACTACCCTGAGAACCACACACTCACACCATCACCGTCTCACTGACCCCTCGCACTCACTCCTTCGCCATGACCGTGACGCCATCACACTCACTCAATCACTGTCACCCTGACCCCATCACAATCAATCTATCACCGTCTCCCTTATCCCCATACTCACTCAATCACCCTGACCCTGACCCCTGGACACTCTCCCCATCGCCATCACCATGAGACCCTCACTCTCACTCCATCGCCATTACATTGACACACTCACACTCACTCCTACATCGTCACCCTGACCCACTCACAGTCACCGTGTCACCATCAAAGTGACTGATTCACACTCGCACCATCCCTGTCATTGCAAACCACTTACTCTCAATTATTCCATCACCGTCACCCCGAGAGTCATTCACTGACTGTCACTCTGACCCCTCGCGTGCACTTCATCACTGTGAACCTGACCACCTCACACTCACTGTGTTACATCATCATAACCTGCTGTTCTCACTTACTCTGTCCCTGTCACCCTTCAGGCTCTTTCGCTCATTGTCACACTGGTCCCTTCACATTCATTCCACCAGCGTCATCCTGGCCCCCTTACATCCACTCCGTCACTGTCACCATGAAACCCATACACTCACACTGTCACCGTTCCCTGACCCGTCAGACCCACTCTGTCGCCATCATTTTTACACACTTACACTCACTGCAGTACCCTCACCCTGACAGCCTCACAGTCACTCTGTCACCATCATTTAAACACCCTCACACTGACTCCATCATTCTCAGAGAGACCCCTCACACTCACTACGTCACCTTTATTCTGACCCCCACACTCAATATGTCACTGCCACCCTGACATCTTCACACTCACCCAATCACCGTCACGCTGACCCCCTCACAAGCACTGCATCGCCTTCACCCTGACCCTCTCACATTCACTCTGTCACCCTTAGCCTGATCCATCATACTCACTCTGACACCATCATTTTCCATCCTCACACTCTCTCCATTAAGTTCACCCTGACCAGATCACACTCACTCCGTTACCATCACCCTGACCCACTCTGACCACCTCACACTCACTCTGTCATTGGGACGCTGACCCCCTCACACTGACTCCACCACCGTCACCTTGACAGCCTCACACTCACTCTGTCACCAACACCCTGACCTGTTCACACGCACCGAGTCACCATTGCCCTGCACCCCACACTCACTCCTTCACCATGAACCTGGCCATTTCACACTCACTCAATCACCATCACCCTGACACCCTCACACTCACTCCGTCACTGTCACCCTGACCCCATCACGCTCTCTCCATCAACGTCACCCTGACACCTCAGACTCACTCCCTCACTTTCACCTTCACCACCTCACACTTACTCCATCACTCGCCATGAATCCCTCACAGTCACTCTGTCACCGCAAAACACTGGCCCACTCACTCAGTCCATCACCATCGCATTGGCCAACTCACTCTCACTCCTACAGCAAACTGAACCCCTCACACTCACTCCGTCACCATCACCGTGACACAGTCCAACTCACTCCCCCACACACTCCTGTATGATCACGATTACATCCGTGCTTACGGTCACACCATCTGGCTCACTCACCCAAATACTACCCCACTGTCAGGCTCACTCTCTCGCACACTCACGCACTAACACGCTCACTCCTCTGCACACGTTCCCCATCACGCTCATACTCCTGCACCCTGTCCATGCATCACACTCACCTCCACACTAAACGCACCATCACACCCACTCTGCTGCACACTTCCACATCACCATGCTGAGTCACCCCCTCACACACCTTTTGTCATGCTCACTCTCCTGCACTCCACATCCGTCAGGCTCACTCCCCCGCACATTACAACTCTGTCATGCCCAATCCTCCAAACACCACCCACTTTTACTGTCACTTACAGCACACTAAACCCACTGTCATGCTCCACCACACATGAGCCTAGCGTCAAAAATACTTCCACCCATTACTACACCATTTCTCTCACACCCTACATGGTCGAACACCATCACGCAATCCTGACCTCTCCCTGACTGTCACAATCACTTCCTCACACACTCCCCATCATCATGCTCACTCCCTTGCACACACTTCGTAACCGTCATGCAGAATAAACTACACACTCCACCACCGTCGCACTCACTTCCACCACACGCCCGTCTGTCATACTCCCTCATCCATACACTCCATCATCATGATCTCACCCCACACACAACCCCACCATCACGCTCCATCCCCCACCATCACGCTCCATCCCCCACCATCACGCTCCATCCCCCACCATCACGCTCCATCCCCCACCATCACGCTCCATCCCCCACCATCATGTTCACTACCCCACATACTCTCCCCATTGTGTTCACTTCCCCACATACTCTCCACGCTCAAGCGCACTTCATCGCACACGCCACCACCATCACTCTCACATGCCCACACAATCCCCTCTGTCACTTACACTCTCGCTCAATCTACAAGCGTCATGTTCACTCCATCACACAGTCCCCAACCATCATGCTTACTCCCCCACACCCCCTCTGTCATGCTCACCACCCCACACATGAACCTCACTATCATGGTCACTCCTCTACACTCTTCCACACATCACAGTGACTCTACTGCTCACTCCCCCACTGTCATGCTCACACCCCCACACATTCCCCCACTGTCTTGTCTACTCACCTGTGTGCTCAGCCACTGTCACTCTGACTATCCCACACACTCCTCACCATCTCACACACTCCACTACACTCTCACTCATCATCACGCGCATGACAGTGCACTCTACCTAATCGTCACACTCACTCCCCCACACACTCCACAACCATCATGCTCACTCCTCAGCTCACTCACACACCATCACGCTCACTCCCGTGTCCACGTCCCACCGTCACGTTCTCTGGCCCACACATTCCCCCACTGTTATGCTCACTCTCCACACGCTCACTCTCCACACACTCCCTACCCTATGCACTGGCCTGCGCATTCCTCCCCAGTTAATCACTTTCAGTTTGGGCTTTGACCACATCCGTGATCTATTCCCTGCATAACAGACAATGGGTCCCAAACAATATCTTCTACGTGTATCAGCCTGGTGTCCCAATTCTACAATTAATCCCCAGCCAGAGCCTATGCGCCCATCCCTGTGTTTACCCCCGAGTAACGGCCAAAGCTCTCCCCTCCACCATTTCCTCTACCAACGGCACTTGGCTCAAGCCACACACTGCAAAACTAGTATCGGCCTGAAGATCCACATCCCTCCTGTGTTCCCCCAAAAACGGAAGTTTGGAGAGAATTTAAGGCAGAGAGTATAGGAGAATGGGAGATTGGAAGAAGTGAGTGCAGGACGGAGAGTGAGTGAAAGAGAATGCGGAAAGGCCGACAGTGAAATAAAGTGTGTACATGGGAGGGGAGAGAGACAGAAGCACAGTGTCGTGCTGGGAGGGGGATATGGAAGGAGTGGTACAAAGGAAGAGAGATTAATTATAACGAGGCCAGGTGGATTGGTTGACTTGGATTTGAACGCAATGACAGAGTGACTTTAACCGAACTCCTGAGGTCAATCCCTGTTCCGCTCACCATCCGTGAGTACGGGAAATTGAGGAGGAGTCTGTCTCTCTCCAGCTCAGCTTCTTCAACACAAATTCAAACAAAAATATTGTTCACTCTTCTTCTTGGCACTTTGTAATGCGCATGGTTTTTTATTGTTTACAAATTGAAGTGATCAATACAATCAATGGGATGGTGCCTTTTCTCACTGGCCCCTGAATTGAGAGCAGCATTGAAATCTGTCCCTACATCCCATTGTTAGACAATCCAGCACGACACTCAGTCTGTTACCATTCCAACAGGCTGCTTCATTGCTGAATTGCTGAACTGAAAAGAGAAAATCCCGGATGGATTGATTAAAGAGTGAATTAGATTGACTGATGAATTTGGGTAACTGGATATTTCAGCACATTCTTCAGCTGCTGTCTGAACTTCGTCTGGGTCACGGCATAAATCCCAGTGTTTGTGCAGCAACTGAGGAGCTGCAGCATGTGGCCCAATTGCATCATAAAACCCGGTGGAAACAAAGGAGAATATCCATTCACTGCCATCCGGAACCATATGGAATACACCATTAACGTTGACCATAACAGAATGAAATTGGCCGAGATCACAAACAGTAAAATGATGGATTTTTTTCGGTTTCTCATTTCAGTGTCAGACTGAGCGTCCCCATTGGTGTGAGCGCGGAGTCTGCTGCGGGCTCTGCTTGTCACTAAAATGTGTCTGACTGTGAAAACATTGAGCAGCAGTATCAGGAGAAATGGGGTAGCTGGGTTCAGAATGTGGTGAAGCAACTCGAGTTTGAGCCAGAAAGGGGATAATAGAACATCCATAGTTATTGCACAAAACCAAGTGGGGTTCTCCAACCAATACCAAGGTGAATACATAAAATACCAGAAGACGTTCTTTGAACAGGTCAGCACAGTCACTGTTCCCAGAACTACAGCCGCCGTTTTCTCACTGCAATATTTACGTTTCAGCTTCAAGCAACATATGGCCACAAACCGATCAAAGGTGAAAGCGACAGTGAACCAGACAGAACAGTCAGTTGCTGCATAAAGCAGGATGGCGTGGATATTACACACGGGGATGGAGTACCTCAGGAAATAAAACTGTTCGACATAAATAATGGGAATGTGCCTCAATATCAGGTCGAGGATAATGACCAGCAGATCCGCCACTGCCATGGCCCCCAGGTAACGTCTGACACATTGAGACAATCCACAATCTTTAGAAAGCAGGATGTAGATCGTCAATACGGTAACTGTGAGAAAGGAAAGCAAACATATTATATATCAGTCTGGGGGAAAGTGACCAGTTTGATTAAGGAGCAAGTGAGATTTTCAAATGTTTTACTGTTTTCGGAGATCTATTGAACTAATGGGAGCTAAAATAACAAATGGGAAATTCTGAGTTAGTTACAAAATTGTAACGCAATGCACAAGAAACTCTCTTTTCCCAAACACACAGGCACACATCCATAAGAACAGATGGTTTCAAAAACAATCACAAATACTTGATCACTCAAGAGTAAAAACACTTCTTTACCGTTTATAATACTCACAACTCCTTTAAGACAAACGGAGGTTAGGAATTTCTAAGTTCAAGTCTAAAATGTCGTCAATCTCTGTCTTGAAAAATTGTAAACGCAGAGAAGATGTCCTCACCCCTTTACATGCAAGTGTTTATGACATAATAGTGTCTTCTTCCTGCTGGGACGCTACTCTTCCCTTGGGATCTTATTTTTTTCAGTTAATTCACTCTGGCAATTCACAATTAATGTGCAAGCGTATGCCAGAGAACGTCAGATATAAAATGTGACAAAGACACAAATATTCCTCTCACAAGGGCACTTCTGTCCATTAACTTTGATGAATCCCACTCAACCTGTGTCGGAAATCACTCCTCAGACTCGACTCAACAGGCACGATGCACACAAAAACAAAAGCATTAAACCAATCCCTTAATTATTTGTTGTAAGATTCTCTTTTGCAATCATGCGATGCTTTATTCGGAGATCTACCCGACTTCGTTCTCAGTTTTGTATAAACTTCCCAAATATAAAATATGCTTGATATTCAGTTCCCAATGTCGACCACTCTGTCACCACGTCTCTCTAACGTATTTAAATCATATACATTTACCTGAATGTATACATTGGATTTCTCGAACATGTTTGGAAACATCACACACCTTCAATTACAGTGCGTTTCATTCCGATTTTTATACCAGTATTCCTCCTGGTGTAATGTTGCCTTTAATCCCCACATTGTCCCGGTCAGGAAACAGTCTGACACCATCATACTCACCGAATCAGGCTTGAATGGTAATGTTTAACGAACCCCCTTCACCAACCCTGGGTATATTCTGTCCCACCAGCAATACAAACCCAACAGTGATGGGGGCACCATGGGATACAGTCAGGAAAAGAGTTACTTTGTAATTCCCCAACATTGATTCCAGAATACAGGAAATCTAACGATGACAGTTCAAAGATGTTCAAGGAAAGCGCCTGATGATAGAAATTTACTGCCTTTCACACCACCCGTCGGCGATAGCTCAATTCTCCTCAATGTTGAAAACAAATCGGAGGATGCACTGAGGGACACAAGGACACAGACCGTACTCTGTGTTTGGGACTTCAATGTCAAACACAAAGAGTGTCTCCGCACGCCCACCACTGACTAAGAAGGGCGAGGTCTCAATACGATGCTTGTTAGAGTCAAAGCTGGTACAAAAGTTGATTGTTGAGTTTATGTAGGGTCTGTCATATAAGCTCCAGGACATCTCTGCTGAAATCCATCAGGGTAGTGTCCTACGTCCAATAATATTCAGATGCTTCATCAATTACCTTCCTTTTGTCATAAAGTCATAAGTGGGAATATTCATCAATGATTGCAAAATGTTCAGCACCATTCGTGACTCCTCAGATACTGAAGCAGTCCATGCTCAAATGCAACAAGATCTGGACAATATCCAGGCTCGGCCCGACAAGGGGCAAATAGAACTCGCGCCACACAAATACCAGACCATGATATTCATCAATAAACGGCACTCGAACCACAGCCCCTCGAAATTAAACTGTAGTACCATCAAGAAATCTCCCACTGTCAGCATCCTTCAAGTTACAATTGAACAGACACTGAACTGGACTCACCAGATAAACACAGTGGTTACAAGGGCAGGTAAGAAACTGGGGACACTGGGAACACTGCAGCAAGAACTCACCCCCTGACACGCGAAAGTTTATCAACCATCTCCAAGGCCCAAGTCAGACATGTAATCAAGCACACTCCACTTGCCTGGGTGGGTGCATCTCCAATAACACTCAGAAAGCTCAACACCATACAGGACAGTGCATCCCCGTTTGATTGGCATCATATCTACAAGCATTCAATCCTCCACCATCGGTACTCAGCAGCAGCAATGTGTACTATATAAAAGAAGGATTGCATAAATTCACCAAAGAACCTTAGTCAGCACCTTCGTAACCCACGATCACCTCCATCTGAAAGGACAAGGGTACCTCTGAAAAACACCACTTGCAAGTTCCCCCCAAAAACCCCACAACCTTGACTTGAAAATATATCACCTTTGGAGCCATCAGATCGAAATCCTGGGATTCCCTCCCTAACGACATTGTGGCTCAACCCACAGCAAGTGGACTGCAGGGGTTCAAGAAGGCAACTCACCACCACATTCTTAACGCCACATAGGTATGGACCATCAATCCTGGCTACTCAGCGAAGCCAAGACCCACAAATTAAGAAAAGAAAACACAGCAGCCAGACTGTAGGAAGTGATGAATGCACTAACAAGAGGGAAACATTCTCACCAAACTACTTGTCACAGATTTATCTCTTCCTCACAGTATCTGTCGGAACACTCAGCACACAGCCCTGGAGAGGGAAAGTCTGACTGAGGTTGAAGATGCAATCCATTCGGGATAAATTAGTGTCGCGCAGTTTAAGCGAAATCAACGACAGATTGACCAGTCCTGGGTCCTCAAATGTTTGCAAAATATATCAACAATTTAGATAAATGGAACAAAGGCATTCTAAATACATTTTGTCATGATGCCAAGATAATCAGGAAACTAACTTATAAAGAGGCGGTTGAGACTCTGTAAATGGGCAAGCAAGGGAGAGAAATTTGCCAGTTAGGTAAATGCAAAACTGTAAATTCTTCAGGAAAAATAAAAAGCTGCATATTACATAAGCAGAGACAGATTATAGGTCATACTGATGTAATGTGCACTGAAGGGTTTACTCTGACCCGTTCAGGTATCTTAAGTGTTACTCCATCTCTCTAATGGTCAGCGTCCTGATGTTCCCAGTGGTCCTGCTGCCGTCGGTACACGTGGAATATTTTGATGTGGTTGGTCGACGGTGGGGAGTGGGAGGGGAGGGTGTGTTGAGCCGTGTATCAAGCCAGACGGCATTTATCTGAGAGTCCAACCTTTCTTTCGGTCTGGAGAACCGAAGGCGATGGGAATGGCTGACTCATTCAGAACGAAAGAGGTTTGGGCTGTGTCTAGGACAGTGGGTATTCACCAACATAATGAAATACATGGTTAGAAAGGATTAGACGGGTATGGACCAAGTTGAGGGAAATGGGGTTAGCAATGATGGACATATTAATCGGCATGGGCCAGTTAGGGCCAACAGGGACTGTTTCCGTGCAGTTGGCCTCTATAAATCGATGATAGTGCATGATCACACTACAACTTCAATGGAGTGAGAGTTTAGAGGTAGTGCCCGATTAATTGGAATGGTTAGTTTCATCACATTCTAAATCCATCCCGGCCCATCCAATCCATCAGTGAACCAGCTAAGATACCATAACCACAGAAGACATAACTGTTATGCACGGAAACTGTGCAGACCAGTCTCGTGTAATGCTCAATAAAATCTGATGATCTGTACAGACTATATCACTGCATTGATCTATAAATCATGAATAGCTAACTGTCAAGCAGGGAGCACTGTGCAGATGACATGTGCATTCATCGATCAATCCAGAGTAGATCATCTATGCAGTATGTCGGACTGTGTCGTGGACAGCAGTGTATGTAGCCATAGACCTAGAGTAGTTATCGTCCCAGCATGTGTACACCACCCAGGATATTGCTCGGGAACACTATGTTTGCTCATTGGCCAAATGGGGAATCTTGCAGACCATGCTGGAAGTGACAGGATGAGCAGTTCCCACCTATTTACCACTCCATATCTCAACTATGCCATGACAGGTGGTGCTCTAAGTATGGAAGTCACTGCCAGAGGGAGATGTTGGTGGAATCATTTTAAATACTTACAAATGGGAGGGATTAAGACAATGTCACGGACGGATGTGTGCCCAGGTTTCGTAATTCTGAAATGTAGATATCTCGATGGCATCTTTCAATATGAGCCTTTGCTTTCAGGAATGATGGGTTAACTGGTTATTAGTGTGAGTTTAGATGATGGAGAGTATGGAATGAGCATTTGTTCTGCAGCTTTGTAACTGGGAGTGAGATTAGCAGATTCTGCAACTCATTAGGCTGAAACTCACAATAATTTGTCTCAGTGTCATTTTCATAGAATGTCTGCATGAGGCCGAGCTAGTTTCCTGGTGCTACCTTATCGATCTTTCCTCATGAATGAACTATCCTTCAGCATGGTGTCCCTCTCATTCAATGACAGCCCATTGTCGCAGCCATCACCCCTGGAGGTACTCACCATCGCCCGGATTCCTGGGATATTCCGTGACCAATGACAGTGGTGCCATCCTTAATAGGACAGTGGGCACACGGTTGAGGTTTCTCAGTTCAGAGCTATTCTGCACGGTTTATCCCGAGAAAATGGCGGATAAGTTGCACTTATACTACGATTTCGTATACAGGATCATGAAGGTGCTGGTGGATGGGCTAGTACAGAGGAGAACCATGCTTCTCCCGGAGTGGGCCACATCACCATACCCACCGAGTATGGTGTGACCTCATCACCCAGCTCAGTACAGTATCTGCGGTCTGATGAAATGTCCAGCAAAACAGGACAAGCATCAATAACCTTCCTCACTCTGCCAGGAAAGGTGTCACCATGATTTCTCTGCTCCCTCACACTAACTGTTATAGCGTCTACCCTCGAACAAGGCTAATGATTCACCACCCTCATTACTGCATGCAGCATATTGCGTCTGTCTCTCTCTCTGTCTCAAGTATGGAATGCCACCACACAGTTACAGAACGGTCTGCAGATGTCCATTATATAATAGAAACCTTCAAGATTGTTTTCGGGAGCTAGTTCCCATGACGAATGGACTCCATCAGCTTTGTACTTTTCTGTAATGGTAAGGATACTACATGCACACCAAGCAAAATATGCATTTATTTTATGTTTATCAACATTCGATTGCAATTAGTAATTCTGATTGTTTCACTAGTCATACATTGCTGTATTCAGTCAAAGACAGCATCTAAACAATAGTCTCATTACAAAATTCAATTTATAGCAGAAAACTTTTCAAAACTTTCATTCGTTTTCCTGACTTGTAGCTTCTTCATTTTTATCGAACTTTCTACTGCCCTTTGTCTGTGACTCTTCCTGTCTATACCAGCTCCATACTCTGCACTCACTTGGCTAGACGGCTGGTTTTGACGCAGAGGGAGGCCACCACCGCAGGTTCAAGTCCCCAGACTGACAGAAGTTGCCATGATTGGCCCGCTTTCTCAAGCTCATCCCCTCGCCCTAGGTGTGGTTACGCTCACCTTTAACCAGCACGTGTCATTTGCAATAAAAGAGCAGCTGATAGTCCTGTGGAACTATCGTGACGTTCTACTATCACGTTCTTTTATTTTATTCTTTTTTTCAACATTGTCATTTTGCTTTTCGTTGCATTTCGGTGAGTTCTCATCTGGGCGTTCTTTTCTTACCCCTGTCTGTGTTGTCCCACACATTGCACATCCCTACACTTTCAACCGATAATCCTTGACTCTATTGTTATTCACAAATCTATCTGTGCCTCAAAATATTTAATATCTCTGCCAAAAATGCTCTCTGGGGATGACATGTTTAAATGTAAAACAAAATAATTCTCCTCTTCTCTGTAATAGATTGACGATGCTTTTGAAAAGAAAATAAACTTACAATGTGGCCGCTACCACTACATTCATCACATTTTAGGAAGGAAGTGTTACTGCAGCTATACCCGGACTGTTGAGAACACATCCAGAGGGCTAAAGATGACGACTTTTTTTAAAAAAAGTTCCCCATTGTCTTATCAGACCATGTGGACTGCTGGCTTATGAGAGAGAAGTGAATGGTGGTACTTTAACCTGAGGGCCACTCGACCTCATGTGAGGGAAGAGGTTGAGAAGCAGAGTCATTCGTGGTGAACTCAAACTGGTGATGAGAATTGCAGCAACGCTGTTGGCATCACACTACTCTGTAAACCAACAATCCAGCCAATTGAGGTAAACCACTTTCCTTTATCTCCTTAACTGGGAAAGGAAACCATGACACTGGAAGCCGTTCAGAGTCGTGTACTTGACTTACTTCTGGAATGAATGGTTTGCACTATTTAGGTTTAATTGGTTGCCCTTTCGAGGAGATCTTATTGAATCATACAATATCTTGAGAAGATTGAATCAGTTGAATACTCCATAAGCTTGTATCCTACAGAACTGTTATTTTTGGGCTTTGCAGCTTTGCTTGAGGAAGCCTGTTTGAAGACCAACTAATTAATTTGTCGTTGACGAAAGAAAACGGACGAACCTAGTCTGAGACTTATGTCATTGTCTATATCACGACCCTCACTGCAATTAAAATGTGACCAGTGGAGAAGTGGGAAGAGGAAACCAAACAGTGACCCCTCTAACATCTGTCAGAACAGGATTGAGGAGAAAATCACGGAGTGGAAATTCATTCAAGTGAAAATTCTCTTTGCCAGAAGGTTGTGGTGCCTGTATTTTTAAATTATGTCAAAGCTGGCATTGTTTGACTTTTGCAAGACAGGTGAATCAGAGATAGTACTGTTTTGACAGAAAAGTGCAACTGGGACAACGATAAAATGAGTCATACATTTATTTACCGTTGGAATAACTACAAAGGGTTGATTGGATTACTCGTGTTCCTCAGTGCTATTTTAATGTTCCATTCAACCTTTCAGACACGTTACACGGAACTGATCGAGGTCACTTCAATGGTGAGGTGGAGGTTGGGAAAATGTACTTGGAAAATCCACGGTTGGGTTGGAAAAAGCACCGCCCCGCTCCCTCCTTGCAAGCTTCCACTCTCTGCTACGTTTGATCCAGACCTTTGTCATGCTGCAGGCCCAGATTCACTCCACACTCTGAAAGTGTCAATCATTGTGTTCACCTTGCCCACACTTCCCACTGCTCAGAATTCTGCATTCATAGAAACATCCTCTCCGGCTTCCACCACCGCCAGCAGGTCAGCACCAGCAAATACAGCTTTCCCTCCTGTCCGCTGTCAGCATTTCACAGTGACCATTCAGTCTTTGACAATCTCTATCATCCAGAACACTTCCTCACTCCCCAGTGGCACCTTCCCAGTTAATTGCGGAAACTGCAACAGCTGCCCATTCACCCCTTCTGTCCTCACTCACCAGGCCCCAAACACACCTTCCAAGCAAAACATTTCCTCTGTACTCTTTCAATCCGGTCTCCTGTCATTGCCGCTTACAGTGCAGTCTCCTCTACATTGGTGAGACCAAGCAGAGGCTGCTTCGAGAAAGAGTTCCGCTCTCTCTTTAGGAACAACCTTTACCTTCTATTTGTTCTCAATTCAATAAGCTACATTGCTCTCCTGTTCCGAAGAAGCACAATGCTTGTTCTCGCAAAACTCCACTTTACAGTTTGGTAAATTATAGCCTGGAGGAGTTAATATTCAATTCCACAAATGCACAGCCTGACGCCATTGAAACTCTTTTCTCTTCTTCATATATTCTCATTACTTGTCTCCAGATCACTTGTCTTTTTTGTGTCTTGCTTATCTTCACTCAATAAAGTGGAATCGTTTCCCCATTCACACCTCAATTTATACACATGTTACACCTGTTTCTCTTTTGTCACAATTAAAAGCCCATTTGTGTTTTGCACTGTACCTCCAAAACCGTTATGACCTGTCACCCCTTCTCCACCTCATAAGTATTAGAAAGCCCATTTTCCAATCTTTTACCGTTCCGGAAAAACTGTCGTGCTTGATTCAACGGTTAACTGGGTTTCTCGTTCTCTGCAAATACTGCCAGAATTGCTGAATTCCTCCAATGATGGTCAGTCGCAAAATAAGTTTTTAGTTAGCAAAGAACTGTGAATACCGAAAATGTGAAGCACAAACAAAGAATTGTGGAGAAACTTAACAGGTCTGCACAATGAAAGCTGAGTTAATATTTCGGGTTCAATTACAATTCTTCAGCATTCCCATTTCTCCAGCAATTTTTTCTTTACTCCATACTTTCAGTATTCACAGTCCTTGTTTAAATAATGCTGTTTTCACTCCACAGACCTGCTTAGCTTCTCAAGCAATTTATATTTTTGAAACATTTAAATGACCTGTGTCTTAGCTGCTCGAACGGCCTGTCCAACATTGGACCATACACTGGAAAGTGAACAACAACGCAATGTGCACAAATTCATTGGTTTTGAACTTACATGAGGGTAGCATCACTGACAATATGGAGCTGCAAATAAAAGTCAGCGAGAGAAACAGCGGGAAATACATTCACTTTGAATGCTGAAAATGACAGCACTGGAAGGGGAATGTTTCAGATGATTATGTAAAAGGGTTTTGAGGAATGTGACAAATTGAAGCCATGACATGGCAAAGAGACCCTTAGAAGAATGAGAGCATTAATATGGAAGCGTTTCCACATCATAAGCTAGAGTGGGAACCAAACTCATTGTAGGGTTAATGGGTGAATGAGACTCAGTGTGAAATTAGGAACAGAATTGCATTGCAGATATTGCATTTCAAGCTGAGTATCCATTTGGTGCTTTCCACCACAACAGCTGTGGAAGCAGAATTCTATTCAACCACAATCTAAAGCTTTCCTTCCCGAGATAATACCTCCGTCTATCATTACCATCAAGACGAGATATGGTTCAGTGACAAGTGTGGGTGAACCATATGTATCTAAAACTGATGGCAACCCATTAATGCTACTGAATTCTGTAGTGTCACGTGTCAAAGGCGAGTAAATATGAGACAAGGAGAGGGAAAAAAAACCCACAATATAAAGATCAGATCTCAGATTTCCAGTCTTGCACATGCAGTCATCAATGGTGATGGACTGACAAGCAATTCTTTGGAGGCGAGCGCTCCACAATCATCCCCATCCTTAATAACGGAATAGCCATGCACATCAGTGCAAAAAGCAACGACACAGTTGTCTGCACAATCCTCAGTGAGAAATGTTGAGTGGATGATTCACCTCACCCTCACCATGATGTCCACCAAATCACAGATGCTTGTCTACAACCAATTCGATTCGCTGCACGTGACCGGAAGAAACAGTTGAAAACACTTGATACAACAAAGACAATGGTCCCTGTGTTGAAGAAGGAAACGCCACCTTTCTAACTGACCACTTGCTTGCAGACACGATGGTTGTCTTTAGCCAATGAGCGCTCAATCATAATTCCATGCCAGCTCAACTTGGTCACATTCAGGAATAGACAGTAAAAGCACAATTACCTATGACTTTACTGACTGAAGGAACATGTTATCTCGATGAACTGCTAATGATGTTCATGACCTCACAATAGCATTGCAACTCGTGAATCCCTGAGGGCAGACACTCTCTTCCCAGAAACTCAGTCATTACAATTCCTACGAAGACTAAGTGACACTAGGATACTTGATATGAATGCTCACTGCCCCATGAAACTATTGCAGCCAGCAAGCACCTATTTCTGTCGATTAGAAAACCTCCTGTTGCCATTTTTATCTGATCGACACTGCCGGACATTTGACATTTCTCCGACACTTTGGCATATATTCACAGTCCCCTAATTCATACATGACCACAGACCGCATCTAAATGTTAACAATTTGGTTATTTATGCTCTCTGCACCTCACGCAGTGGCTGGTCCTGAAGGAAAGGGCAGACGACAGGGCACACTGGTAGACAGGAAGGAGCGCCTTAACTTCAATCTCACTAAATTGCCGTACAATTAGGCCGCTCGACAATTCGTTACCTGAAGTATCAGGGTCGTCGAGAAGAGGACAGACGAGGAGGTGAGATGATAGACTGGGCAGATTGCCGAAATTCACTCCCTCCCAAATTTCTCTTCATTCGGCTTTTGCGTGAGCCTGACCTCAGCTAGAATGCTGGTGTACACAGAAGATACGTGCCTGGCAAGAAGTAAGATTGGAAAGCTCGCCCTTTAAATTTCTTGATTTTAGACTCCTCAGATCTTGGGGAATTGACCAGGGCACCTTTAGTTGTTCTGTTACTTTTGTCTAGTGCACTGCACTCTTTGTCTGTCCTGCATGTTTGTTTTGTCTGTGTTCGTCCGTGCTGCAATGTGTTCTTTGTTCTCAGCTCAACCAGTCAGAGGGTAATGGGTTTGCGGAATTCAAAACTGTACTAAGACGGATTGTCCACAGGGACACGTCTGCCACGTCTTGCTGATGAGAGCGATCTGCAGTCATTGATTCTATCACAGAATATGCAGAGGCGCTTTGGTAAATGCATGTGCTGCAATACGAAGGTAGGAGATCCTCTGGTTCCAGCAGGGTCACCAGCAGGTCAGAGGTTGGAGGGAAACAGAGGACAAGAGATATCGGATCCCCTTTAGTGGCGATTTGTCCACGTAGTCCTATAAACATTGACCACATTGGGGCTCCTTTAAGATAGATAAAATTGACTAATAGAGGACAATTACTGCGGGTGGACATGGTGATCCTTCCTGGGACACTCAGTACATACTTCAGTGCCCAGAGAAATTTAAATAAATCGTAAAGGGAGACTAGCCTCGTAAGATTAAAACACCTGGACTCTCTGCCAACTTGCTGCCGCCGTACAACGCCCAATACTCTAAAGTTGCCCTCCTGAACCCAGAACGGATCCCACTCGTAAACGAGGTCGCTGCTTCCGTTGTGTCACAACCCCGAAAAGATGCACAGGAAGGGATGCCAGACACAGAACACGCTGACCCTGCACCAACACCAACTGACCCTGTGCAAATCACAAGACTGACACGCAGTGGAGCCTCTGCTTTGTGATAGCAGAGCCTTGATCACCAGCACTCCTGTATCATGATGGGCACTAAGCACCTTGACAAGCCCAGGGATCACGCTGAGTTCCGGTGCATCCTCCAGGATGTCCCACATCCACAGAATGGCCCGAAAGCGTTTCACAGTTAGCTATTTCAAATCTTTGTTATTTACAGTGTCTACCTCAAGACGTCCAGGTTCCATTGCAATTGGCTTCCGGGAGTCACTGGACAACTCTCCGACCCTCTATTCAATTTCTCTCCGTGGTGTGGGAGACTGTTCGAGAGCACATTAGCTGGTTGGATAATAATATCAAAGGTGCCATTAAGGCAAGTGCAAGGTAACAGGCCGACTTTGGAGAAGTTGCCCGTTGCCTGCAGAAGGCAAATGAGCCCGCGTTCAACGCTGTCCGTGACTCCTCAACGGCCATACCCTTACTAGAGTAGGTGAAATTCGGTCATGGACAGTCCAGCGGCAAGAGAGTCATGGCCAGCAAAGCAACGACACATCTGGGACCAGTGTAGAGTCTGTGGAAAGTGAAGAGATGGGGCAAAAAGTGACTGCCAGCCACGACCTAGCAGCTGAATGCTTCCAACTTCCCCCTTCCCTTGCAAGCCCAATGAAATCGGGGTCAACGACAGAAACAGACTCAGCAGGCGACCTAAACTATGAATGAGCCATTTCCCGCCCAACCTCACCCCTCCAAAGACCATGGGGCTGCCATCGCAGAGCGGTTTTACAGGCCGTCTCTGTACACATCCCGTATTCTCCGTCTGAGACTTCAGCAATGAACGAGGAGGCGGGGGTCGACTGATGTCGGTTTTGTTGGAATCTACGGCCACCAACCCATCTGCGACTCCATCTGTGGAACTTCCCCACAGTTCTGAAACTGCCTGCACTGTGGTTGCCTTCGGATTGCCAATGTAAGAGCCACTATCAACTGCAGGCCCCTTCAGCGTCGGATCTGTGACAATCCCTGACACAGCTCGAATTTTCTCATCCTGTCCATAGCCCGCTTCGTCCACCAAACACTGTGTAAATTAAACACACCCATTCACTGTTCTCCCCTGGGTCTCATGTTAGAAATTCCCGGTTTTTGTTAATCTATGCCACAGGCTGCCATTGCCAGCAGCCCGGACCTACCGTCCCATGTCAAGAACGTTCACACTTGGTGACCTGTGCGTAGCCTTCTCCACCCCCTCTTTATCCTCTTGCCCACAGCCCCTCCATCCCACACCACTTCCTTCCTGTGCTGTGTGTTCACGATGGGCCGCTTTCTCTGTCAGTTTCATTGCACTGCCTCAGTCCCACATGGTCTCGAATTCCCCGACTCCGAGCTTGCTGACTCCCAGCCTGCTTTGCCCTCCCAGCTAACGCTGACTGTCTTTTGTTGGACCCAGGGGAGTAGCTATGGAAGTCCTGCACACTGTTGAGCAGGCAGCATTGCCCTGATGCTATCCGTCCACTCAAACAAAGTCACAGTTAAACAGAGAGCTATACTGCCGTCAATATGACAACATCCATTTTCGCCAGCCACAGTGGAGGGAATTAAGCCTGTCATCGTCTCCCTCCTTCAACATAGCATCCTAGTTCCCATAACCAGCCCCAGCAATACACCCATTATTTGCCAACACGTACACCTGTCTATCTCAAAACCCAGCAGACCAGGGAAGTGGTGTATTGTTGAGGACCTCCAAGCCGACAATACTATTGTTGTCCCCTGCTCCCTGGTGATTCCTGACACGGACGCCATCCTCCCCACCATCCCTGCTTTCGCCGCTTCCTTCTCTGTAATTAAACACTAATTCGCCTTTTTCCTCTTCAAATTGTCTCCTGAGAGGCACTGCCTTTCCACCTTTACTTATGGTGGCCACAAATACACCTGGACCTGGCCTCTCCAAGATATATGGAGAGTCCCACGGCATGTGCCTCTGCAGTACACCGGATGATTAGGATTCTCCGGTTGCCATGTCAAAGCAGCTTGCTCCCATGGGCTGATGATGTATTAGTACCCTTCAACTCCACTGATGGTTGCATGAAGGACACTGTCTCCTTGCTTCACTATCTGGCACAGGATGGACACAAACTCTCCATAGACAACATGCAACTCTGCCAGAGCACAGTACATTGTCTGGTATACGCGCTATCGCACACCCTCAGAGCATTGTCGAAGAAGTACATATCCGCCATCACTCAGCTCTCCTTGCCTGCCAAATAAATGAACTTCTAGCTTTCTTGGGTCAGATCAACTCCAGGAGAAAGTGAGGACTGCAGATGCTGGAGATCAGAGCTGAAAATGTGTTCCTGGAAAAGCGCAGAAGGTCAGGCAGCATCCAAGGAACAGGAGAATCTACGTTTCGGGCATCTAGCGAGGCGTCCTCCTCGAAACAACCAAAGAAGGTGTTCAGGAATCCTGAAAAGAAATATGCTTTTAAGGAACTAAATAAGCGCTTAACTTCGTCTACTGCTGTCGTGGTCCTTGACCATACGGAGCTCCTTCAAATCTATGTGACTGTCAAAGAGGTATACATGTCCGGAATTTTGACACCAATGCATGGGGGTCTCCAGCCTCCCGGAGCCTTTTACTCAGCCCAATTTCCACCTGTTGCAAGGGAAATGCAGGACTGTTTAAGAGCCGTGGCGGCGACCACTATAACTGTCAAAAAGTCCACCTCTGTTGTGCTGGATTATTCATGCGCTCTTTGGATCCCGTTCGGCCGGCTTGCTGTTTAATTCAAATGCAGCTCACAATTTCACAGCCACTCGGAGAACAGTCGATGTGGTCACACTGCGTGCCAAACCTTCCCTTCACTGTGCCTTTGCTTGATACCCTGCTACCCTAATTCCTGTCACGTAAACACCCCAAGTGGAAGAACATAACTGCTGAGACCTAGTTCAACAACTTCTCTCCCCACACCCTGACATCTGAGACACTATTATACAACCCTGATCTAATCATTTTTACCGACGGGCCTCAATCATTCCCTTAGGCCAACAAACGCTAGCGGGATATGCTGTCTGCACCTTTTTTGAGACCCTCAAGTTTGCTGTGTTACAGGACGGGACATCTGTACAAGCTGCGGAGCTGTTCACCCTCACTACGGCCTGCATTCTTGTTGAAGGTAGATCAGATAAGGTTTACACGGACTCCAGATATTCCTTTGTAGACGTGCACTACTTTAGCAAACTCTGCAAGTAAAGATGATGCATTACCTCTTCGGGAAAATAACTGCAGCATGCACAACAAATCGACAATTTGCTAAAAGCAATTCTGCTGCCCTCTTCTCTAGATGTTGCAAAATGTGCACACAAATGCCAATGACCTGTCACACGTGAGAATTCCTGAGCTGAAATGCAGATCGACAAGCAGCTTTAAATCTACCCGATACATTGTACAAGCTCCCAGGATACAAGATCTCACGTGGCCCCCGACCTCATGGAAGGAGCGCGGAAAGCTCAACAAGCTGCTTCTCGGGCAGGACAGACAGCTGGGTCCACCTGGGCGCTAAAGGATCCCCTGCTGTCATCCTGCTATTGAACCTCGATGACCGTATCATTTTCCCCAAAGCCTACTTGCACGCCCAGGCCCCAGCAGCCCATGGTGTTCGTCACGCAGGGAAGAGGGGAATGGTACATGCTGTAAGACAGGCCTGGTATGCTTTGGATTCGCAGCTGCTGCTCAAATACTATGTCATATGCCTGCAAAACAAAGCAGGCACGCCTGTGGCCAGGCACGACCACTTGCACATTCCTGAGGGACCCTTCACCCACCTCAAATTGACTCTGCCCAGATGACAACTAAATAGGTTTTCAATGCATCCCAGACATCCTGGACATATTTTGCAACAAAGGTGGAATCATTCACCACAAGAAAGGATGATGACAGCACATTAGTTAAATGTGTAATGAGGGATATTACCCCCAGATTCGTAATTCCTGGTAACATTAAGAGTGATAAAGGGTCACACTTTACCTCAACAGTTATAGCTTGTATGAGTAAGGCACTGGCAAATACCACATCCACTATGAGCCCCAGTCATCAGGCATGGTTGAATGGATGAATGGCGCACTTGAACCTACCTTGACTAAAATTACCCAACAGACAGTTCTATCTTGGCCAGACGCCTTGTTTTTGGCCCTGTATACCTTATGGAGCCAGGTGAACCAGATCATGGAGCTTACCCTATTTGACGTTCTTATGGTCAGACCAAAGCTAACACAAAATTCCCTGCTGGACGAGGTCCACGCACTCAGTAAAATATTCGTCTATATCTTCGAGTAAAGAAGAGTCATGCCCAATCCCCAACATGAGCCACCTGGCGACTACGTAATGATGAAATCGTTTGAAAAAGCATCTCACTCTCTTTCTTTCTTCCATGGATGCTGACAGTGCTGCATAGTATCGCAAGAAATTTATGTTGTTGAACAGGTTTCAAAGACATGTCTCATATCTGCTCAAATGCCCAGTCTAAAATGGAGCACTATACCTAAGAACACAAGAACTCGGAGGAGGAATAGGCCATCTGGCCCTAAGAGCCTACGTCGCCATTTAATAAGATCATGGCTGAACCTTTCGTGGACTCAGCTCCACTTAGCCGCACTCTAATCCGATCCCATATTGCCTTCGTTTTTAAAGAAGTACCTACCTTAGCTTTAAAAACGTTTACTGAAGTAATGTCAACTACTTCACGGGGCAAGGAATTCCACAGGTTCACTATCCTCTGGTTCTCAATTCACGACTAAATCTGCTCACTTTTAAACTTGAGGCTATGCCCTTGTGTCCTAGTTTCATCCGCTAGTGGAAATATCCATTCTACTTTTATCTTCTCTATCCCTTTATAACTTTATATGTTTCTAAAGATCCCCGTCATTCTTCTGTATTCCAATGAATATAATTCAGTCTACTCAGTCTCGCCTCATAAGCGAAGCGCTTCAACTCCGTATAAAACGAGTGAACCTTATCTGCACCCTCTCCAGTACCAGTACATATCTTCTCAACTAAAGAGACTGCATACAGTGCACCAGGTGTGGTCTCACCAGAGCCCTGTAAAGTTGCAGCAAAACGCTCCTGCTTTTAAGTTCATCCATTTAGCAATACACTCGGAATTGAACGCTCATATAAAGTGCACAACTTCATTGCTTTCGAAACGAGGTAAGGCCAGGCATCACCGCCACGACAGAGCACATAGTCATGGCCCGGGACAGAAAGAGAGGAAAACAGGTAGGATTGGAAGGGGAAAGATTCAGAAAAATTAAACAGTTGGATTAACATCAGTTTAATGATTTTGAAGAATGTGACAAATTGGAGTGTAAAACCATGGAGAGACCCTCAGCAGAATGAGAATCTTAAAATGGAAGTGTGACCACATCAGAAAACAGCGTAGGTTACTGAGTATAGGGGTGATGCGTGAATGGGTCTCCTTGTGATTAGGGGGACATGCAGTAGTTTAGTATTGCAGATATTGAAGCTAAAAGCTGAGTATCCATGTGGTGCTGAACACCGTAGCAGTACCGACTGAGTTGCATTCAAACTCGATCTGTACAATTTTGCTCGGAATAGTCCCTCAGTCTACCATTCCCATCAAGCTGACCCATGGCTCATGACGAGTGTTGGTGAACATGCCAGTGTCAGAACTATGTGCACCTAAACCTGATGACAATCTCTTAAAGCTACCGCATCGGTCTGCTTACATTCCAAACAGCAGAACTGAAGTCTGATAGAGAGGGCGAAATGATGCGAAGACCAGCAGATCAGATCTAAGATCTGACACCCAGCCACGTCCTGTCACAAAAGGTGATGGATGATTAAAAAACTCACTGGAGGAGACGGCTTCACAAATATTCCCAACCTAAATAATGGAACAGCCCTGTCCATCAGTGTAAAAGACAAGGATGCAGTATCTGAACCATCCTCAGCCAGAAGTGTTGAGTGGATGATCCAACTCACCCTCCATATGATTTCCATAAAATCACAGATTTCAGTCTTCAGCCAATTTGATTCCCTGGACGTGTCAACAAGAAACAGCTGAACACTGTAGATATGACAAAGGCTGTCCTGCAATCGGACTGAAGACCTGTGAAGATCAACAATCCGTGTCAACGGGGAAGTTGTTTCATTCCATGCCCAAGTCTGACATCTTCCTGGCAGTATTGAAAACTACACAAATATTTCCAGTCTACTAAGAGGAGAACGCAACATGACCAATTATCACTCCCACAGGCCCATCACGACAGTCAAAGTAGTTGACGTTCTTTTTGACAAAGCTGTCAAGCAGCACAGAAATAAACTGTTCAGTGTGCTTTCCGATATGTTGCCATATGAATATAGTGCAGCTACAGTGGAATTGTCACTGGATTACTCATCCAGATCATGCCAGAAACAGTTAACAAAATATTGGATCTAAAATCTGGTGTCAGTAACAGTAACCCTGAAGCCAATGTCGTTTGTAAAATCCAAATTGCTTTCCCAGTGTACTTTCAGAAATCAAATCTCCCATGTTTTCCTGTTCTGGCCCAAAAGTGATTCCAGACACATAGACCTGAGATAAAGTCTTCCATGATTTGTAAAACAGCCAAGCAGGGCACTCAATTGTAACAAAGTGTTCCGAGGTCTTAAAGGATAGAATCGGGCAGATCACCTGGCAGCAGCCTTGGGATAGCAAAAGGGAAGGGGAAACACAGTCCTGTCGACCCTTCAGCGACCTCTTTCCAAACATCTGAGTGCGCGTGACACCATTTACAAAGGTTTCCCGCATTCTGCACGGAAGCATGGGGAAAGGAATAGGACATTCAATACATTGAGCCTTCCTCATTCTAATTCATGGCCATACACATTTTTCTCACACGGTGTACATATCCTTTAATGTGTTTAATTATCAGAAAAATATAAAAATGTGAACTGCAGTAATCCCTTCTATTCATCGAGTGTTCAGCACAATTCATTGTTGTGATGGCTGAACCTTCATTTCCTCACTATATACCTGCGCTCTCACCATCGACTTAGCTCATTGAAAGCCTTATTTATATTTCGTGCCTTGGCTTCCACAGGCTTGCGTGGGAGAGAATTTCCAACGTTCACCAGTCTCGCAGTTGCAGAAATGTATTGTCATCTCAATGCAAAGGGGGTTGTCTGCATCTCATACTGTGGGTCCTTTCTTTAGACGTCGCAACCAGGGGAATTTTCATCCCTGCTTCCAATTTGTCTCACCCTGTCAGAGTAGTATATATTTCACTGATATCTCCACTCACTTTCTTAAACCAAATAGAATGTAGGTCGAACCAAACTCTGCTCCCTAAACAATCCTGTCATCCCAGATATCACCCTTGGTCATCCTTGACTGCACTCCCTCAATGTCAGGTTTGTCCTTTTTTTATGTAAGGAGACCAAAAGTGGAAACAATACCACACAACCTTCGCGATGAGGGCTCACCAAGGTCCTGTACAGCTGCAGTAAGACACACTTAATCCTGTACTCCAATCCCCTTGAAATGAATGTCAACATGTCATTTATCTCCTAACTGATATCTGCTCCTGCACTATTGCTTTCAGTGTCTGGTATATAAGATAGAACGTCTTTAAATGTTGCAGGTACCCACTTGGTGGGTCCACGTACATTGGTCAGCGTGCCAATTCCATTCCCAGTGTTTACTTCTGGCTTCAGAACTCAACTGGCCTGCATGGACCTCGGAGGTCTGTGAAGAATAACAAAGGACAAGGAGCAAAGAAAGCGCACCATATCACATGTATCCGTATTGCTCTTCATCTGATGCATATTTGCCCATTCACCAGTTCTGACACTGGCATGTTCACCCACACTCGTCATGAGGAGAATGGGCAAATATGCATCAATCACCTTGGGACTTGTTCACATAATCGTCACCCACTTACAATCCGACTTCATTTAGAACCATCAGCAAACTGGGATATATTGCATTCTATTCCCTCAAACAAATGTTTGAGATATATTGGGATTAACTGGGGTTCAAGCACCAATCCCTGTGATACCACTTGAGAAGTCAACTTCAAAAAAAAATTCAATTCCTATTCAGTGTTTCCTGTCAGCTGTCGCATTCTAAAACAATGTCCACATATAAATCCCGACACCATAAGATTTAAGTAAGCGGACTAGGCTTGAGACTTCATTAAAATTCATCCTGAAATTCCAAATGCATTGCATCCATTGCTTCTCCATAATTTTTCTTCAGTTGGTTTCTGAAACATAATTCAAAATTCATAAATTCACATTAACTTGGTGTTTGGCCATTACTTTAATCCCAATAATTTCTCTAAAGCTGTTTATTTCTTAGTTTCATTGCATTCTCTTTTTTTCTCGCCAGCTTTACGATTCTTCATATTGCTGAGAAATTTTGGTTTGCTTTGTTCAGTTCTGTGGAGGGCAGATCTGAAACAGTTAGACAATAGACAATAGGTGCAGGCATAGGCCATTCTGCCCTTCGTGCAGCACCACCATTCATTATGATCATGGCTGATCATCCTCAAGCAATGCCTCTTTCTGCCTTATCCCCATAACCATTGATTTCACTACCCTTAAGAAGTCTATCCAACTCTTTCTTGAAAGTATCTAGTGACTTGGCCTCCACAGCCATCTGGGACAGAGCATTCCACACACCCCCACTCTCTGGGTGAAGAGGTTTCTCCTCAACTCTGTTCTAAATGGCCTACCCCTTATTTTTAAACTGTGTCCTCTGGTGCGTGACTCACCCATCAGCAGAAACATGTTTCCTGCCTCCAGTGTGTCCAATCCTGTAATAATCTTATACATCTCAATCAGATCCCCTCTCAGCCTTCTAACCTATATTTTTCTGATATTTACACAAGCCCAGTCGCTCCAATCTTTCAACGTAAGATCGTCCCGCCATTCCGGGAATTGACCTCGTGAACCTACATTGCATGCCATCAATAGCCAGAATGTCTTTCCTCAAATTTGGAGACTAAAATACACACAATACTACAGGTGCGGTCTTGCCAGTGCCCTGTACCGCTGCAGAAGAACCTCATTGTTTCTATACTCAATTCCTCGTGTTATGAAGGCCAGCATGCTATTAGCTTTCTTCACTGCCTGCTGCACCTGCATGCTTGCTTTCATTGACTGATGTACAAGAACACCTAGATCTCGTTGTACCGCCCCTTTATCTAATTGACTCCATTTAGGAAATAATCTGCCTTCCCGTTCTTGCCACCAAAGTGGATAACCAACATTTATCCATTTTAACCTGCATCTGCCATGCATCTGTCCACTCACCTAGCCTGCCCAGGTCACCCTGTAATATCCTAACATCCTCTTCACATTTCACTCTGCCACCCAGCTTTGCATCATCAGCAAATTTGCTTATATTACTTTTAATACCATCATCTATATCATGAATGTACATTGTAAAAAGCTGAGTCCCAGCACTGATCCCTGCGGTACCCCACTGGTCACTGCCTGCCATTCCAAAAGGGAGCCGTTTATCAGTACTCTTTGTTTTCTCTCAGCCAACCAATTCTCAATTCAAGTCAGTATTTTGCCCCCAATACCATGCGCCCTAATTTTGCTCACTAACCTCCTGTGTGGCACTTCATCAAAGACTTTCTGAAAGTCCAGGTACACTCCATCCACTGGATCTCGCTTGTCAATTTTCAGAGTTACATCCTCAACAAATTCTAGAAGATTAGTCAAGCATGATTTCCCCTTCATAAATCCATGCTGACTCTGACGTAGCCTGTTACTGCTATCCAGATGTGTCGCAATTTCATCCTTTTTCATTGACTCCAGCATCTTTCCCAACACTAAGGTCAGACTAACTGGTCTATAATTCCCCGCTTTCTCTATCCTTCCGATCTTAAAAAGTGGAACAACATTAGCCAAATTCCAATCCGCAGGAACTGATCCTGGATCTGGAGAACATTGGAAAATGAGCACCAATGCATCCACGATGTCTAGAGCCACTTCGTTCAGTACCCTGGGATGTAGGCCATCATGTCCCGGGGACATATAGCCTTCAGAGCTAACAGTCTCTCCAACATCATTTCCTGGCAAATATAAATTCCCTTCAGTTCAGGTCCTTCAGCCACTATTACTATGGAAGAGCCACAATTGTTCCATAGTTCAGCTCTTTCTCTGTTCTCCACTCTTCATTCCCTTTATTTTAGGCGCAAAGAAGTTGCACTTGTCTTCTGTCATCTTACCCGTTGATATTCTTTAAGAAACGACTGCCTTACTCTTACAACCCTTGCTCATAACCCTTGAGAGACCCATCGATTCATGCCTGAAGCTGCACACTAATTGCTCTTCCACAAGCATAGAATCACAGAAATATAGTCTCTTTATCATCAGAAATACAGCACGATCAACATTAGTCCCAATTTTGAACACGAGGTCCAGAGCTGGGAATGTTATCATGGTCATTCAAGTACTTGGGTAATGGTTGCAATGTTATCCCAGACAATGCCCCTCTCAGGAGGCACACTCCAGATCCAAAAACCCTTTGGGTCAAAAGCAATCCTCAAATCCTCTCTAAACCTCTAAAACTTCACAATAAAAGTAGTTTGTCTTGTTCTTGGCCCTTTGATTGAAAGGAACAGCTGTTGTCTAGTGCCCCATCCATTCCCGTCATAATCTTATCCTTCTGAATCACGTCCCCCTCAACCCTATAAACTCCAAAACAAAAAACCCGAGTTTATCCAGCCTCTCTCCATAGCTGATATGCTCCATCCCAGGGAACATTCTGTTGAATTTCCTCTGCACCCCCTCCAGTGCAATTACATCCTTCCTGTAATGTGGCATGCAAAACCCCTCACAGTAAGTCCTGTACAGCTCTTACAATGTCCGTCTCGATGAAAAAAACTATGCTCACTAATCCCTATGCCTTCTCAGATAACCTATTAAACTGTCCAGTCACGTTCAGAGATCAGTGAAGAAGGACTCTCCGAGCTTTCTAGTGTGCTGCCATTCATCCGTACACCCCTGCCTGGTTCCTTCTTCCAAAGTGCATCCCCTCATATTTAAAAGTTTCGCATTCAACATGCTATTGATCCGCCGAGCCGACCATTCCACCTAGCTTATCTTCCTGTAACACAAGACCTTCCTCCTCACTGTCAAGCATTCGGCCAATCTTTATGTCAAATACAAACATACTTGCCACACTCCCCCGCATACCTCTCTACATTCACATCTACGCCATTTATGGAGACCACAACTCATAAGAGACAAATAACTGATCTCTGTGGTACACCATCAGAAACTGGTCACCAGTCACACAAAGAGCCTTCCACCATCACCCTCTGTCAATTGCCACGAAGGCAATTTTGGGTGCAACTTACCATATTTTGGCAACACGGTGGCACATTGCTTGGCAAAGCTGCCTCACAGCGCCAGAGACCCGGGTTCAATTCCCTCCTCAGGCAACTGTCTGTGTGCAGTTTGAACATTCTCCCCGTATCCACGTTGGTTTTCTTTGGGTGGACCGGTTTCCTCCCGCAGTCCAAAAATGTGCAGGTTAGGTGAATTGGCTATGCTAAATTGCTGTAGAGTTAGGTGAATTGGCAAATGTAGGGGAATGGGTCTGGGTGGGTTGTTCTTCGGAGGGTCGGTATGGCCTTGATGGGCCGAAGGGCCTGCTTCCACACTGTAGGTAATCTAATAATCTAAGTAAGTTGCCCTTGATACCATGAGATGTTACTATTTTTATCATTTTCCTATGTGGGATTTTGTCAAATGACTTGCTGAGAATCCATATAATCAACCTCCTTGATAGGATTTCAGTGAAATTCCTGAAGCATCACTTTCCGCTGATGATAAATTTAGGCTGATGATCCCTGATCAAATATTACCTCGCGCAATGGAGATCAATTTTCTCCTTCCCAATTTTCCACAATAGTTTCCGCAACACTGATCTGATAGTTACTGACTGATCATTTCCAGGACCATCTCTGCCACTCTTCCTGTAAAGTGTGTTTTCCAGTACTCTGGCACCTCAACTGTGATCAGATTCAATTTGAGCATTTGCGTCAAGGCCTCTCCTCCCTTGTCTCGGTTAGCAGACTGCGATATAACTCATCCAGACCACTTGTCCAAAGTTAAACCAGCCAAAGCCTCGAATCCCTGCTCACACCTTGCATCAATCTGCTGAAGAGCTTCCCAGTCCATCTTCTTGAATTCTACACTTGCATCCTGATCATTCCAGATAACACAGATGTGAGGTTATCGTGTAACCATCTGCCAAGTCTCTCCAACCTCACATACTGACTGTACCTTTGCTTTCTAATGGGCTCCATTTTTCCTTCATAATATTATTCTGCTTGATGTCCTTGTGGAATATCTTGGGATTCTCCCTCACCTTGCCTGCTCACACTAATCCATGACCCTGTTTTAATCAGTCCCCTCTTTGTGAACTTTCTCGGTTTCATTAAGATCACTTCTCATTCGTTGTATCTCCAAAAAACACAGACCAATTTCCCCCATCAGGCAATTTTTCCATCAGAGGGATTAATCCGGAAAATGTCTATTCACCATTGTGGTCAGTATATCCTTCCTTCGGTCAGGACACCAAAACTGCATACAGTACTACCGGGACAGTCTCAACAATCTCAGTGTTCATGATGGAGGATATATTTACTTTTCATAGGAGTAATGTATTGCCGATGCTGGAATTTATACCGAAAACAACAAATTACAGTAGATTACAGTAGATCAGGCAGCATCCATGAAGATAGGGCAAGCCACCGCTTCCAATCTGGATGGGTCATAATCATCTACATTCTCATTCACATTAAATGAAGGCAAACCTCTCTTATACGTTCCCATTCGCACACGTTACTCCCAATGCCAATTGTGTTTTTTCTACTAACTCCCTGTGTAAATTCTTTTTTAAAAAATCCTCTTCAATATCCAACTATATCACAGCAATTTGATCTCCATTGTTTATGTCCACAAGAGATAACTTCAAGCAAAAAGTTTAAAAATACAACTTCCCATTCATAAATGCATGATAATTTTCTTGAAATTTGATATTTATTTCGAAAGGACCAATATCGCATTCGTTGTAACCGATTCCAACAAATTCCCTACAGTGGATGACAAGCTAACAGGTCTATTGTTCTCCACTCTCCCTCTTGTTCCCTTCTTGAATCGTTGCAATGCATTCATAACCTTGCAAACTGAATATAGAAAATTACACTGAGCCCCAGTACAATCTCTATATCTCTTGCTGCTTTGTGTTAAGTTTCTCAATCAAGTACATCTGATCTGTCAGACTTATCAATGCTGAATCAAGGTGTGTTTTGAAATACTACCTTATCACTGATATGAATGATTTTAGTCTTTAGTAACGCAGGTCCCTTGGTCACTTGGTATTTGTAGAGATTTTCTGGACCTTCCACCATGAAGACAGAGACGAAATAACACTTTGGTTTTCCTGTAATTTCTCTGTTCTCCACAATAAGTCCTCTATCCGCACACTTGCAGATCCTTCCAAGTATTGACAATAGGATTTCATCAGGCTTTACGTTTCTTGTTAGTTTGCGTTCTTGATCTTGTCTGAACTTCCTTATCAATTTCTTAGTCCTCTTTTGTTCCAATGTATCCATAATATCTGGCGTTTTTTTTCCGAGCAACTTTGCATGATCTAATCTATATTTAACTTCTTTTGTTAACCATGCTTGAGTCATCTGTTCCTTTTGTTATTTGCACCATGGGCGTGGGGTGGGGTGGGGGGAGGGGGTGGAGTTGGTGGTGGTGGTGGTGGATGCAATATGCATACTGTACTGTACAACTTATAACGTTTCTATAAATAACAGACATTGTCTGTCTTTCTTTAACCTTTCTCATGTATCTTTTTCAAATTCACTGAAGCCACCTTGGTCCTCATACCTTCATGGATTGCATGAAGAGGTGCGAGGGAGGAGTGAAGGAATTCTGGGAGGGTGAGTCGAACCGTTTAAAAGACTTACCTCAATCATCGGAGCATCCATTTGCTGAGAGGTGCGAGGGAGGAGTGAAGGAATTCTCGGAAGGTGTGTCTCAGCGTTCAAAAGACTTACCTCAGACGTTGGGGCATCCATTTACCGAGAGGTACTAGGGAGGAGTGAAGGAATTCTGGGAAGTTTTTAAGACTAATTAACAGGAGGATTTGTGGTCAGGAATGGGTCACCCGTGTTGCCTCCGTGGTGCCAGGTTCCGACATGTCGCTGATCAGGTTTACAACATCAGAATGGGGAGGGTGAGCAACCAGAAATCGTGGTGCATATTTGCACCAATGATATAGCTTGGAAATGGATTGAGGATCTGAAAAGTGACTACAGAGAGTTAGGTTGGAAGCTGAAGAGCAGGACGAGTAAAGTTGTGATCTCAGGTTTGCTACTGGTGCCAAGAGATAGTGAGGTGAGGAAAAATCAGCGAATGCAGCTTAACACGTGGGTGCGCGGCTTATGCGGGAGGTAGGGCTTCAGAGACCTAGACCATTGGGATACCTTCTGTGGAAGGGGGGACCTGTACATGAAGAACGGGTTGCACCTGGGTTGATGAGACACCAATGTCCTGCGTGAGAGGTTTGCTCCAGTGATTCGGGAGGCTTTAAATTAGTTTTGCAGCGAAGTGGGAATCAGAGCCACATGTCTGAAAGGGGGTCAGTTGCAGACGGGACAGTGACAGGATACATTGATTCTATCTGGAAGGTTTCAGACGCGATGAAACAAAGGGATCGGTTAAATTGTGTCTGCTTTCATGCAAGGCGTGTCCGAAATAAGAGTGATAAACTGAGAGCATGGATCTCTACGTGGAGCTCTATAGACGTGGGTTTCAGAGGGGTAGGAATGGTTGCTTGATGTTCCAGGGGTTCGAACGTTTCGAAAGAGCACTGAGGGTGGAAAAAGAGGAGGGGATATAGCATTGCTAAACAGCGAGTGCATCACAGCTACAGAAACGAAGGTTGTTGAGGAAATCTTGTCTACTGAGTCAGTACGGGTGGAAGTTAGGAACAACACGGGAAAAGTCACCGCATTTAGGGGTTTCTGCAGACGACCTAATAGCAGTAGAGAATTTGAAGATCTCATAGGCGAGCAGATTCTGGAAAAAAATGCAAAAGTAGCAGGGATATTGTTATGGGTAATTAAGAGAATGATCAAAGAGAAGGTAGGGTCGATCTGTGTTGTGTAGGGAACTTCTGCGTGTAGTCTGACCTTCGAGGAATCCCTAAATGAGTTTTTTTGCTTCGGTTTTCACAAACGAAAGGGAGATTGTTGCAACTGAAAACTTACAGGAGCTGGGATACAGTGTTGACCAGATCAAGATTGATGTAGTTGATGTGTTAAAAATTTTAGGAAAACATTAAGATTGATAAGTCTCCAGGGCGGGATCTGATTTATCCTAGGCTGTTCCGGGAAGGGAGAAAGGAGGTTGCCACTGGCGAGGATATTTTGCCTCCTCATTCTCCACAGGAGTGATACCGGAGGGTTGGAAGGATATAAATGTTTTTTTTCCTTTTTTCAAGAAGTGTAATGGGGAAATCCCTGGCAATTACAGACCAGTCAGTCTTACGTGGGTGGCCAGCAAAGTTTTGGTTTGCATTCTGAGGAATAGGACTTATGGCTATTTAGTAAAGCATAGTGTGACTAAGGGCAATCACCATGGCTTTGTGAGAGGTAGGTCATGCCTCACAAATCTCGTTGAGTTCTTTGAGGAGGTGTCAAGGATGGTCAATAACAGTCGAGCAGTGATGTGCTGTTTCTCAACTTCAGCAAGGCATTTGAAAGGGTTCCAAATGGCAGGTTCATTCATAAAGTCAGGAAGTATGGTATACAGGGAGATTTGGCCATCTGTCTTCAGAATTGGCTGGCTGACAGAAGGCAGAGAGTGATTGTATATGGGAAGTATTCTGCCTGGAGGTCAGTGTTGAGTTGGGTACTGCAGGGGTCTGTTTTTGGGCCTCTGCTCTTTGCAGTTTTTACAAATGACTTGGATTAGGAGGTTGAGAGGTGGGTTAGTAAATTTGCAGATGTCTCAAAGGTTGGACATGTCGTGGATAGTATAGAGGGCAGGCTGCAGCACGACATAGACAGGATGCAGAGCTAGGTTGAGAAATGGCAGATGGAGTTCAACCTGGATAAAGGGGAAGTGATGCATTTTGGAAGGTCGAACCCGAATGCTGAATACAGGATTAAAGATAGGATTCTTGGCAGTTTGGAGGGACGGAAGAATCTGGGTATACAAGTAGATAGATCCCTCAAAGTTGCCACCGAAGTAGATAGGGTTGTTAAGAAAGCATACAGCATGTTGGCTTTCATTAACGAGGGGTCGATTTTATGAACCGTGAGGTTTTGCAGCAGCTGTACAAGTCCCTGCTGAGACCACACTTGGAATATTGTGTCCAATTCTAGTCGCCCTACTATAGGAAAGATACAGAGGCTTTGGAGACGGTGTAAAGGATGTTTACCGGAATGCTACCTGGACTGGAGGGCTTGCCTTATGAAGATCCGTTGAATAAGCTCAGACGTTTCTCTCTGGAGAGAAGGAGGAAGAGAGGAGACCTGATCGAGGTGTACAAATAATGAGAGGAATAGATAGAGTCAATAACCAGAGACCTTTCCCCAGGGCAGCGCTAACTGATACGAGAAGTTATAGTTTGAAGATATTAGGAAGAATGTATAAAGGAGACGTCAGAGGTAGGTTCTTTATGCAGAGAGTTTTGAATGCATGGAATGCGTTGCCAGCTGTGGTGGTGGAAGCGAAGTCATTGGAGACATTTAAGCGACTAATGGACATGCACATGGATAGCAATAATTTGAGGAGTGTGTAGGTTAAGTTACTATATTTGACATTAGGATTAAACCTTGGCAAAACGTCATGGGCCAAACGGCCTTTTCCGTGCTGTACTTTTCTATGTTGTATGTTCTATGTTCTATGACTCATTGATATACTTGTAATTTAAGAAAATAAAGCTGGTTTGTATTCGAATTTCATGTAAAATTCAATATATTAAGATCACTATTCCCAAAAGCTCCTTTTCGGCAAGTTTTTGAATTTGCTCTCTGATCACATAACACCAATTCCAAAACAGACTGGTCTTTGGCTCAGTACTCAACAGACTGTTAAAGTAAACCATTTCATGCACACTCGTAAATTCCAATTTTACAGCATTAACTTTAACTTGGATCCACATAGTTTAGATGTGAATTTATCCATGATTACTGCACTACCGGCAAACTTGCATTTCTAATTTCCGTTTTTGTAACACCCTCAACATTTGTATCACACTTTTGACTTTGAAACAAAACTCTCATCATGTTTGCTTCTCCTCGCTGTTTCTAATCTCCACCTTACCAGACTCGATTGAATCAGTATGACGTGGGCTCTGGGGTGATTAGGTGTAGATTCAGACAAGATATTTGGGGAACCATATTTCAACGTTGAAATCGTCACATCTTACCCGCTCTTCTTTAGCGTCATTGCGAATTTCCACCAGGTCTCCCATTGTGCTAGTGTAGTAGATAAGGACAATGCCTTTTCAACGATGCTGCGTATTCCTCCAGACAGCTGAGACTACTCTAACCTGGATGATAAGGTATTGCTTGTAAAGCAGGATCGTAAATTATTGCTGCTGCTGTACAGGACCTTAGTGATATCACATCTGGAGAAATATGTACAGATCTGGTCAACTGATTTAGACAATGAGGATGCTCATCATAGAATCCCAAAAGTGTGGGAGCAGGCCATTTGAGTCATCAACTCCGCTCTGATCCTCAGAATACCGTCCTATCTAAACGCGTTCCCTTACCCAATCTCTGTAACCCTGAATTTTGCATGACTAATTTCACCTATACTGCTTATCTCCGGATATTATGGGTAACTTAGCATGACCAATGTATCAGTCTTGCACATCTTGAGAGTGTGTGAGGAAACTGGAGTTCCCGCTGATGGAACCCATTCAATCCAAAAGAGAGAAGGTGCTAACTCCTCACAGTCACCTGAGGTTCCAATTAAACCCAGCCCTCTGCTTTTGTGAGGCAGCAGTGTTAACCACTGAGCTACCCAGTGTGGGCTTCGCAAATCGCCTGAACAATGAAGCTGCAGGAGAGCCTGATTACTGCACAGTCACATTTCACGTGTGAGGTCAATCTTAACAACTCTACACTACAGAAGCAAGGTGTGGCTGCTGAATTGCTGAAGTTGCTGCGCTATCCCTCATCAAAAACACATTAAATTGTAATTCATTTAAATAATTCTCACCTACACCAAGGATCACCAGGACACATTATCTGCACAAATGCCAGCGGTGGGATATGAACCCACAGCTACATTCAGGCAGAAATCGAAATCCTGCCCCTTAGCCTGGTCAGCTCTGCATCCGTGAGCAAAACTTGATTCCAGCTCCTGTGGACATTACTGTATCACTCGCTGCATAGGGAAGTGATAACACCAGTGTGCCATCACCTTAACTGAACACAATATTCTCTAATGGGGGACAAACCCAGGCAACAGTAATGGGAGCATTGTTACCTTTAAACACATCAATCACATTCTTACAATAGCTGTCTCCATCCACAGCACCCAGTTGGATGTACAACATGAAGGAACAGCAACATGGCATTTGAGACAAGTTGAAAAATGCAGTGGCTAATGCGATGTACCAGCCTTGGTAGGGTTTCAACCCTGGATCTACCTGTTTACTAAACAAGCATTTTAGATAACTAAGTCACAGCGTCACGTTAACTTAGGAGGGAGGGATGAGCAGGTAAATCCAATGCCTATTAACGTTTGCAATAATGACTGATGATCGTGTTTTAAGGCTTAGTAACAGAAGACAATTGCACAGTAAATTCAGGAGTCCGTTCCACTTCTCAAACCTGGAAATAGGTACAGAAAAACTCGATTTTTTGACGCTGTTACAGCAGAAGAGGAGGAGGATGTTTAGGTCCTGGGCCCTGATGTATACTTTCAGGAAAAGACCAATTAGGCCCTCCACACTACAGCACAGCGCCCATAATAGACCGTGCAACACCATTCTCCTGTTGCACAACAATGAGACCATTCAGCATCCTCAATGCTGCAGCATAAGCACTGCAAGAGACCAGTAAGAATCTGGAAATTATCACACGAGGATGAGGCCATTGAACCCATTGAGTCTGTTGGACAGGAAAGGGAGAAGGACAAGACACCTTGTCCTTCAGATATTTTCTTTGAGCAGGACGAGGTAATTCAGGCACGTTTCTGTCGTATGGGAAAAGAAGAATACCAACCATTCCCTCGTTCCCATTTCGGGAGGAGACTATTCAGTAACTCGAGCCTGTTATGGAGCCCATCTAAATGTTACAACGCAGCAGGAAGATTCCGTAAGTTCCCAAACCTCTGGACAACAACAGGAGCATGACAAACCGAGCTTGAGCGACATTGTCAGAAACAGGAGCAGGGCATTCAGCCCATAGAACCAATAATATAGGAACAGCAGGAGGACATTTAGCCCATCGAGTTTGTAAACCAGGAACAGTATGAATCCATTCAACCACAGCCTTGTGCCTGTTATGCAGGAATTGAAAAGGAACGTAGAGGTTCCAGAAAGAGAAGAAATTAGAATAAGCAGCTTCACCAGGGAATGAAATTCAGTGCGTAAATCTTTGGGATTGAAGGCATTTTTTTTAGAAAGTGTTCGTGAGGAATTAATAACAGGAGGTTTTTGAAGTGAAGTCACAATCTATCGCAGTCAATATGGCTATCTAAAAAATAAACTATTTTTGAAATATTTGCCTGAGTTCTTTAAAGGTGTAACACGCAATGTGCATAATGGATTTTCTATTGATGTAGTATATTTGGAATTCCAGAATGTGTTGCATAAATTGTCGCCCAAATGACTGATATGCAAGATGTTAGAATATCGGGTGAGAAAAAAAAAACATGCTTGGAGATGGGAATGACTAACCAACAAAAGCCATGATCTGCGGGGTTGTATTGGGTTGGACGAGATTAAATATCACACGTCACAAGTTTATAATCCAAAGGGTTTAGTTGAAAACGTTAGCTTTCCGAAGGCTGCTCCTTCATGAGATGCTAGTGAGAGAAGGAAGAACTTGACACAGAATTTATGTGGAAAAAAATGTTATAAGCGAAAGAATTGAACAGACCTGACGTGACATTAATCTTTAATCAGTTCGGACACAGGTCTGGAGTGATAAATATTCAAATCTCAGAATGTCATTTAAATCACTGCCTCAAGATATCGTCAGGTGTTACGATTGTAAAGGATGTGACATCTAAAGTCATACAATGTAATTTAGGTCTTGTTTGGAGTCTGTCTGTGACTTAACTTGGAGCCAGACTAGTTTTTTTTTACCAAAATAGGTGTTCAGAAATTGCCAAATTGACTGACTGTCAACAAAGAGTACGCTTTTCGTAAAAAAAGGAAGAATGGATCACAAGTACAAATCTGTAAATGAAAATGAACTCATAGATTTACATGTACATGCGTGTGTGAGAGGGGGAGCGTATGTGTGTGCTGGGTAGAGAGAGGAAGAGTGTGAGTGCGAATGTGTGTCACAGGGGGAGTGTATGTCGCTGGGGTGGAGCGAGAGATAGTGTGGGTGTGAATCTGTATGTGCGTGTTTTATAGAGAGAGGGAGTGTGTATGGGGACGGAGACAGAGTATGAGTGTGAATGTGTATGTGGGCGTGTGTGTGTCAGTTTATGCCTGCGTGTGTGAGAGAGGGGCGAGCATGCGTGTGTAGGGGAAGAGAGTGAATGTGTGTGTATGAGTACAGGAAAAGACACAGACAGGTACGGGAGTTCCCTTTCCCCACACACACTCACTCCGTGATTTCAGAGCTTCACATCTCTGCCCTATTCGTTGTTCCTGTCACAGACCTAGAGGTTGTCACTACAATCCTCATGCCCCATCCATAGTAGGGTCATCAAACTTTCGGCCCTCCCTAATATCTGAGCCAGCTCACATCACTAACTCCAGCAAGCCAGCCCCAGCAGCGCCACTAAATTTTCAATGACACGAGTCTTCAGAAACTTCTCAGCTACACGTTTGATACCTGGTCCTTTGCAATAATACTCGGGGTGGGGCTTCCTTATGTTAGGACTGCAAGGTCAGCTGAGAGGGACAAACACAGATGTTCAGTGCACTGGCACAGACCAAGTTTCAAATGCATGTTTCAAAGCATGGGACATCGCCGAAAGTCACACACATAATTTCGTTGTTTATGAGCTTTATAGCGTCAGCATTCGGTACATCAGGGAACCAAGAAATAAAGCTAGAAAAAGAGGCAGAGTGACAGAAAGATTTACATGAAAGATAGAAACGGACAATTATTTGAGAACATGCTGTTGAAACATAGTTAAAGTAAAAGACAGAGGACTGAGGGCAACTGGAGGAGTAATACTTTGGAAGGTTCAGATCGTGACATGCATAACATTAAACTGAGTCATTGTTCAATCAACTGAAATTGTTTGTTCTATCCAATTCTGAATTTGCCTCACAGAAGCGGGCAGGACATCATTAACCATGACAAGGTAGCAGGCCATGGAGAGTGGTTCTGAATATGCCAGTGTATTTCTCACTGAGCTGAACCATCTGCCCAGCATGGCGGCACATGGCAAAATTGGCTCTGTATTGTTACGATACTTGTACTGAACATCTGCTCAGCACGGGAGAGTTTGCAGACTATCCTGTGAGTGAGAGTAAATGGAAACCCCCCCTCCTAATCTTACGTCTCTGCGTTTCCATCCAGCAAAACCAACAGCACAAAGGGATTGTCTGTGTGTGTGTGTGTGTGTGTGTGTGTGTGTGTGTGTGTGTGTGTGTGTGTGCGTGTGTGTGTGTGTGTGTGTATGTGTGTGTGTGTGTGTGTGTGTATGTGTGTGTGTGTATGTGTGTGTGTGTGTGTGTATCTGGAGCGGTGTTCGATGTGAAAATCACTGTTGAGAGAGTGCATGCATGGGGGAAATCAATTTAAATTTGAAAAACAGCAGAGGTTTGAGTCATGGACAGACTGATACTGAGGGATTGTTCATGAACAGATGTGATGACGTGTTTGAGAATATCAATGTCAAGTCATTGGCAGAACATGTAATATTATAGTTGAAAAGTATGGTGCTGGAAAAGCGCAGCAGGTCAGTCAGCATCCGAGAAGCAGGAATATCGACGTTTCTGGCATAAGCCATTCTTCAGGAATTCCTGGATTCCTGGATTTCTTCAGGATTCCTGAAGAATGGCTTTTGCCCGAAACGTCGATTTTCCTTCTCCACGGATGCTGACTGACCTGCTACGCGTTTCCAGCACCACACTTTTCAACTCTGGTCTCCAGCATCTGCAGTCCTCACTTTCTCCATGTTATAATATAGATTAGTGTGCACAGGATAGGTGCTTGGATGGAATTTGACTGTGAGTTGAGCTGTCGAGTATCAATTCAGGTTTGTATCTGCAGATTTGAAGCTGGGAGTATGAGCACAAGATTATTGACATCACTATAAATGTATTTCATAGCTCAAAGTTCAAGCAGCAGGTGCGAGGTGTGAGTTGTTACAATTAGGAATGGTCAAGGTATTGTGTCAAGAATCAACTCGTGGTCAAAGAGATCACAACAGTTGTGATTCATCTTCATGTACTGGCCAGACATGGGACTGAGTAAGAAGAAGGAAATGGAGTTTGAAAGCACAGCAGAAAGTAAGGACCTCGGTCTCTCTATGTGTAAATAACAAGGGCAGTGTTACAATGATTCGTGGTTCGCAGCTGAAACGAAGGAGGTCAACAGAAAGACCCGTGTGTGGTACTGCCAGAAGTAAAAAGTGAAAGAGTGAATGAACAACTCACTGATGTAGTTAGTAGTGGTTTATGGAATGAATATCTGGATTCAGACTCTCAGCAGGAGTAATAACAGCAGCAAGGAGAATAGAGTAGATGAGGAGAACAGTATTATATCAAATACGGTGTACATAATTAGTAACTGAACAGTAAAACTTACCAGGTACACCAACGATAGCTAGAATTGGAAAATAAAAATATTTAATAATATAAAATGCATATTGGATCCGTTTTGTTAATGACCATCGATCATAATATGACGAAAGAAGCCAAATATACCAATATAAACTCCTGTCCATTATTGGAACATTCCAGTCTACTGTTCTCAGATTCGGATCCATTGCTGGAACATTCGAGCCTAATGTTCTCAGATTCTGTTCTCTCTTTCCCTTTCCGCTAACAGGGAGCTGCTGATCCTTGTTCACACTGTGGGTGATGATATCGCGCATATTATGGGATAATACATTGATTGAAGTCCATTTATCATTTTAAAAAATGAGAAAACTCCACTGGGATCATAAGAATCCATGGAGACTAAAATTAATCACAGCCATTCAACAAACAGGTTCAGTTAACCCCTTCCTTGCATCACTTTTGAGATCACAGTAAAAGTGAACAATTTCTGGGTTTGGATGGAATGGATGTGGTCACTGAGGGATGAAGTATAAACCTCTCACTCTTGTTAATCTTTCTTTCTTGTATGTTGGACCTGTGTCAGAAGACTGCAGGATTGTATCTGCCCCACGCTGTTTATAAAAGTAGACAGGGATAAAATAACGTGCTAACTGCAAATGGTAGGTACTAGGGAAATATCTAGAAATCCCAAATCAAGGTAATAATATTTATTGTCCACTGACTTTGCTTAATTTTGCTCCTTTTATTAAGTGTCCTATTATCAAAGCCTTTCATAAACTGTAGACATCATTCAGAGCACTGGGACTGCTGCACATGAACGTGGAAATAAACTCAATCCACATGTGCCTTTTGCAGACGGACAGGTGGAGGCCGTTTAGCCTCTCAAACCTGTTACGAAGAGACAGGAGGAGGCCAGTCAGCCTGTTACAGTAAGATAGGAAGAGGTTATTTAGCCTCTCGAGTCTGTTACAGTGGGACAAGCGGAGGCCATTCAGCCCTACGAGTTTGTTACAGAAGGATAAGAGGAAGTCATTCAACCATCGAGTTTGTTAAAGAGAGACAGGATGAGGCCATTTCGCCTTTCGAGTCTGTTACATATGATAACTCAGAGCCACTTGTTTGTTCTTCTCAAGGGGAATAGTGAGATTCACCATGGGTCTCCCTTTACACTGATGGCTTGGACAAGGACAATGATCTCCCTACAATTTTGTCCATTCCTCTCATTGGCTAACACTGCTCCAACTCAAGCGGCAATTTCAGAGAGGGCAGGCATGGTCTGGTGCGATGTCATCCACACCTGGTCCTGCAGGAAGGGCAAATCCTTCCTGTGACCCTTCCCACCCAGAAGGAGCTCCATGCCCGAGCCCTCAACGCAGGTTTGGGAAGAGCAGTTATTTCCCTCTGCCTGCCACGTACAGTCTCAACATCAGGGCGGTGCAGGGTAGCTCTGCACGGTTTGAGCTTTTCCCAGTTCATTATGTGCTTTCAAAAACGGCACTGCTTCTCAATATTGCTGGATAATTCCAGGACTTTCAGTGCATAGGGAGTTGCTCTGGAATGGTGTGCAGTGAGAAATGGAGGAAACCCAATGTGATTCTCACAGTGTGGGCTCAAACACCAATTAATGTTGGTGAGGTCCACTCACTGTCATGTTGGAAATCTCTCCCCAAACACAACTCAACTGGTACTTTGTGCACAAAACAATAAAAACATGTCAATACTTAAGAACACAAGAAACTGCAGCAGGAGTAGGCCAATTGTTCATCTGCTCCACCATTCAATCGGATCATGCCTGACCTTTTCTTGGAAGCAGCTCCACTTACCCGACCGGTACCATTGACATTTCATTCCTGCAGTGTTCATAAGTGTCAATGCTTTTGCCTTTAAATCCTTCAACGCGGTAGCCTCGACTGTTTAGTGGGCATTGAATTCCACAAATGCACAATCCTTTGGGTTGGTCAGTCCTAAATCTGCTCCTCCTTATTTTCAGACTGTGGCCCCGAATTCGAATTTCATCCAACAGTAGAAACATCCTCCCTACGTCGATCTTATTTGTGTTTGTGTGTGATTTTTATGAGATCCCTCTCGTTCTTCTAAATTTCAACGAATATATCTCAGTATGCTCAATCGTTACTCATAAGGCAACGCTCTCAACTCCGGAATTCATCTAGTCAACTTTCACCACACTGTAATTTGAATCCAGTGCCAGTACATCCTTTCTCAAGTAAAACACCAGAACTATACACAGCACTCCATTTGTGGCCCCACCAGAACCATCCACGATTATAACATAGTCTCCCTGATTTTAAACTATATCACTCTTGCAATGAAGTGTAATGAATGTAATTGATCCATTTCCCCTCATACCGTTTACACCTGCAAACCAACTTTTATCATTCATGCAGCAGGACACATAAGCCCCAGTGCACAACAGCATGCTGAAATTTTTCACCATTTAAATCTTGTTCCGAGCAAAATGGATGACCTCACACTTGCAAACATTATGCGCCATCGGACGACCCTTGTCAACTCTACAGACTGACAGTGCCCTCCAAATGCTTTGCTGGACTACTCACTTTCGTATCATCTGTGAACTTTGACACACTACATTTGGTTCCCCACTCTAAACCTTCTATGTCATACGTTGATCACTTAATGTCAGTTCCTCTTTTACAATCATACAGTTGCCATCTCTAATTTGGCGATCCCCCCCACCTCTGTTTAGCTTAGTATAACACTCGCAGCTGTAAATGTTCTCGAAATTCAGTTCCAAATATCAGTCACCCTGTCACCTTATCTCTCTAATGCCAATAAATCACATCCATTTCCCGCAACGTATGCAGTGAATTCCTGTATCTGATTTGAAAATACAACACACTTTCAGATAGAGTGCTTCTGATTTATCATTTTACACCCATTATTCCCTGCTCTCTTGTCACCTTTATTCCCTATATTGACACGGTCAGGAAAGAGTTTGACATCGTCATACTTACAGAGTCAGGCCTCCTGGGCAATGTTTCATGACGTCCCCTGACCATCCTTGGGCATAGTCTAGATTAGAGTCGTGCTGGAAAAGCACCACAGGTCAGGCAGAATCCGAGGAGCAGGAAAATCGACGTTTCGGGCAAACGGTGTTCATCAGGAATAATCAGGCAAATTGTGATAAATTGCAGCTGAATGAAAAATAAAGTTTTAAAGTGAATCACAAAATGGACACGCTACAACTGGAAAGTAAAATAGCCAATTGCATGAGTTTGAGAGGAAAGCTGATCAAGGTAAGCAGGGTAAACAGACTGAAAAGTGTGTCTGTAAATGAGCAGTGGAGAATATTTCCAGGAACAGAATAAAATATTCAGCAGAAGGGCATTCTAGTGAAGTAGACGAAACCTCAGCAGGAAGTTCCCAACTGTTCCTCACACAGGATAAAATGGTTTATATTAGCTTTGTGAGGCTTAGAAGATCACCAAACATATTAATAATTATGAAGCGGGTATATTTTAGGAGTAAGCGTGAAAGGGAATAAGAAGGGTCTTCTAGCAGGAAGAGGGCATGGGAAGGGGAAGCATTGTCTTGGTTTCATGAGATAATAGGAACAGGAAAAGTTGAACATGGAGGAGGTGGGAAAAAAAACGTTACAGAGCGTGGCCAGCACCTAAATGGTGTTACCAAGCAAATAAGAATTGCTGAAGCTGAAAGTGTTCACGGAGGTCGGGAGGGAAATATGTTCTTTTAATTATTCTTTCATTTATGTGATGTCATTGTCACTGATTTTACCAGCATCCATTGTCCCACTGCTAATTGATCGGAGGGCAGTTCAAGATCAGCCACATTGCTCTCGGTCTGGAGTCACATGTGAGCCAGAGTAGATGAGAATATCAGATTCCCTTCCCTAAATTGGGTATGTGAATCAGATGAGGTCTTCCAACTGTTAAAAATGCTTTCTTGGTAGCCCCACCGATGTGTTGCACAGCCGTAACATGACGTTCCATCTCCTACATTCAAAGCACAGACCAATGAAGTCAAGTGTCCCAAACGCCTGCTTCACCACCCTGTGAACCTGTGACACCACTTTTAAAGAACTGTGTATCTGCACCCCTACGTTTCTGTTTAAGAACACTTCTCAGGGCCTTAACGTTAAATGCACAAGTCCCACCCTGGTTTGTCTTATCAAAATTCAAAATTTTGTATTTATCTAATTAAACTCCATTTGCTATTCGTCAGCTCACTATCTCATCAGTACTTTTAATCCTGTTTTCTCATAGATATCCTTCTTCCTTGCCCACTTTAACACAAATTTCAATGTCACCCACAAAGTTACTTACCAGGAAATCAATATTCTCATTCAAATCATTAATCCAAATGACGAAGAACAGTGTACGCAGTACATGGCTGGTCAATTGCCTACAGTCAAAAAAAATTTCAAAATATCTCCCACTACACCTTTCGAGTCACTTCAAGCCAATTTTGTATTCAGTTGACTAGCTCCTCCTGGATCCCATATCCTTTTACATTGATCTGAACTTATTACCCAATCTACCATGGGGAACGTAGAGCACAGAACATAGAAGAGGAAAACACAAGGTCCTTTGGCCCTCGATGTTGTGCTGAAATGTTATCCTATCCTAAGATCAAACTAACCTAGATGCCCTTTATTTTCCTATCATCCATGTGCCTATCGAAGCGGCCATTAAATGTCCTTAACGTATGTTTCTCTGGCAGTGCATTCCATGCACCCACAACTCTCTGTATGAGGAACTAACCACTAAAATCTACCGTGAGCCTTCCTCCTAACACGACAAAATAATGCCTGATCATGGTAGTCACTTATGCCATTGGAGAAATGTCTCTGATTGGTCATACCTTCCACACCACTGATTTCGCCTTCCAATGCGACTCTCTTCCTCCAAGTATATCTTTGTGCAGCCCACACTCCAAACGTGCTCTAATGTCATCATTTGCTTTGCCGTCAAATTTGTCAGTTCTTTCATAAATTTCTTCAACACATCTTCACCTGAGTCTCTCGTTTGAAAACGCCTTAAAACCAGTTCACCTCTATCAGGTTGCCCCTTATCCTTCTTCACTCCAATGAGAGAAAGCCGTAGCCCACACAGCCTTTATTCACAAGAAATGCCCTCCAGTTTAGGCAACATTCTTGAAAATCTCTGCACCCTCTCTAAAGGATCCACATATTTCTTGTAATGAGGGAACCAGGACTGAACACAATATTCCAAGTGTGGTCCTAACAGAGCTTTACAGAACTACATCATAACTACACAGCTGTTTAACGCAGGGCCCCTGCTAATGAAAACCAACAACCATAAGCCTTCTAAACAACCCTATCAACTTGGTTGTCAATACTGGGGAGTATGCAGACAAGGACCCCAAGTTCCCTCCATTCGTTCACACTGCCAAGAAACCTACCTTTAATCCTGGATTCTGCAATCGTTCAAAATGAATCACTTCACACTTTTCAAGTTTGAACTCCATCTGCCACTTCTCAACCCAGGTCGGCATCGTGTCAATATCCCGTTGCAAACTACAACATCCCTCCACACCATCCACCACTCCAACAAATTTCATGTCATCGGGAATCCTCAAAACCCGCTCTTTCACATCCACATCCATGTGATTCCCCAGAAAAGATCCCTGCAGAATACCACTGATCACTAAGGTCCAGGTTGAATGCTTCCCATCTACTACCACCCTCCAACTTTTATGGTCAATTAATTTTGTGTGCAGATAGCCTAAATTCCCTATAATCCCTGCCTCCGTACTTTCTGAATGCAACTGTCATGGCGAACTGAAATATTTTTTTAAGCTTGAATCTGTTCAACAAATATTTTCAAGAATGTTGCCAGAGTTGTAGGATGTCAATTGTAGGGAGAGGCTGAAAAGTCTTCGAATATTTTCCCTGGAGCATCAGAAGCTGATTGGTGACATGATAAAGTTTGAAATAATCATGAGGGGCATGAATAGGACAAATAGGCAATGTCTATTTCCTGGGGGAGCTTGACCAGAGCTAGAGGACATATGTTTCGGGTGAGATCGGAACAATATAACAGGTAACTTAGGGACAAAATTTTCATGAAGAGCGTGGTACGTGTATGGATTGAGCTGCCAGAGTAACTAGTTTGGCAGGAGGATAGTGGCTGGTACAATTACAGCATTTAAAAGGCATCTGGATGGGTATATGAATAGAAAGGGTGCAGAGGGATATGGTCAAGTACTGGAAAATATTACTAGTAGAGGTTGAAATATTTGGTGGGCATGGACGAGTTATTTTGAAGGGTATGCTTCCGTGCTGCACATCTCTGTGACTCTGTGTCTCTGTGTCGCATCAATGTGCTTTGTCACAGCCTGAAGGAATTCTTTAAAATTTGTGGGGCCTCAACTGTCCCGCACAAAGCCATGCTGACTATCATTAATCAAACTATGGTTTTCCAAATGATCATAAACCAAACCCTGTTTCTTCGAGTACTCTTCTATAATCTGCACACCACAAAAAAAGAACAAAAACAAAGAAAATTTACAGGTGAGGAACAGGCCCTTCGGCACTCCAAGCCTGAGTCAATCCAAACCTACTGTCGAAACCTGTCAGCCAATTTCTAAGCATTTGTATCCCTCTGCTCCCCATATACTCATGCATCTGTCCAGACTCAGCTTAAATACATCGACCGTGCCTGCCCCTACCACCTCTGCTGGCAATGCGTTCCAAACGCCCACCACTCTCTGTGTGAAGTACTTGCCGCGTGTATCCCCCTTAAACTTTCCAGCTCTCACCTTGAAAGCATGACATCTGGTTATTGAATCCTTCATCCTGGGAAAAGGCTTGCCGCTATCCACTCTGTCTTTACCCTTCATAATGTTGTAAACCTTAATCACGTCCCCCCCATCTCCTTTTTTTCTAGTGAAAGTAAACCTAACCGACTCAAACTCTCTTCGTAGCTAGTACCTTCCATTCCAGGCAACATCCTCGTAAACCTTCTCTGCACCCTCTCCAAAGCGTCCACATCCTTTTGGAAATGTGGCGACCAGATCTGTACACAATATTCTAAATGCGGCCGAACCAATGTCTTGTACAATTTTAACATGACCTGCCAACTCTTATACTAAATACACCGTCCAATAAAGGCAAGCATACCAAATGCCTTCTTGAACAGTCTATCCACCTGTGTAGCAATCTTCAGGGAACAATGGACCTGCACTCCAATATCTGTCTGCCCCTCTCCGTTTCCTAAGGATCTTCCATGCGTTGTATAATTCGGTCTAGAATTAGATTTGCCTAAATGCATCATTTTACGCTTGTCTGGATTGAAAGCCATCTGCCACGTTTACGCCCAAATCTCTGATCTATCTATATCCTCCTGTATTCTCTGACAGTCCCTAATGCTCTCTGCTACTCCACCAATCTTTGTGCCATCTGCAAACTTTCTGATCCTACCAACCGTACCCCCTTCTAGGTCATTTATGTATATTACAAACAACAGTGAACCCTGTGGAATACCACTGGTCACCTTTCTCCATTTCGAGAAACTCCCATCAACTTCTACTCACTGTCTCCTCTTGCTCAACCTGTTCTTTATCCACCTAGCTAGAACACCCTGCACACCATGTGACTTCACTTTCTCCATTAGGCTACAATTGGGAACCTTATCAAACGCCTTACTAAAGTCCATGCATATGACATCAACAGCCCTTCCTTCTGCTAACAACTCGGTCACTTCCTCAAAGAACTCTATTAAGCTGGTAAGGCACAATCTCCCCTGCACAAAACCATATTGCCTATCACTGATAAACTCTTTCTTTTCTAAATATAAATAGATCTTATCTCTCAGTACCCTCTCTAGTAACTTCCCAAACACTGACGTCAGGGTCACTCGTCTGTAGTTATCCGAAATATCCCTACTAACATCAAGTCGTATTGCCAGTAGGTTATAGAAACGAGGTGCTGTGAGCAGAGTTTGGATTAGCATTTCGGGGGAAGGAAAACAAGCTAAAAAACAAACACATTTTTCTCATGGCGTGGACTGCACAACGCTACAGTTGAATTTTGCCAAGCATGTCACGTGTCAGGTGGAAAACTGCAGGCATGAATAAAACCGGCAAATTTAATACCTATTCCTGCATTTGAGGTAAGATTTCGTGAAGACCTAATTGATTTCCTGGGAGCCCTGACTGAAACAAAAGTTGCATATCAGTATATCTTGCCAATAATGAATATGCCCACAAGGTTTTCACAGGCCATTCCACTGTACAACCTCAGAGCTGAAAAAATTGTAGAATAGCTGCTCACATTTCTCAGTCAATATGGACAACACACAGAGTTACAAACCGATCAATGGCCAATTTTCACATCGAAAAGTATTAAGGAAGTTATGGAGAGTTTAGGAATGAAATCATTCAAATCCACCGCGTAACATCCAGTATCACAGTGAGTGCTGGCAAGGTTGGCATTGGACATTAAAGACCATGTTAAGGGCTAATCACCAAGACTTCCTAGAATAAAGAAATTCCGTTTGTAGTTTTATTTACCATTACAGATGCACCAATTTAACTGGGCAAATTCAGTCCATTTGAATCATTGTGGGCACGATGTGAGCGGATCACTAAAATTGATTAAACAGAAAGTGGTGAGTCAGAATTCAGAGGCCACATACATGAAGTATGTGCTGAATTTCATGGACGAATTATAAGCAGGAGGGGACTTTGCTGGATAACACTCAAAATCACAGTATATGATGAAACCGGAAGCACAAACGATATCAAAAACTCACACTTTTGCTAAAGGCGACAAACTTTTTTTGTTACTTCCAGTGATAGGTGAATCATTCATAGCGACATTTGGTGCACCTTATCAATTCGAAATGACATTCAGTGAGGTGAAATGTTTGATACAGACTCTAGACAGAAAGAAAGCTCGCAGCGTACATCATGTGAATATGCTCTGAAGGCATTTTGACAGGGAAAGAAAGAAGACAAAAAATGCATTACTGGTTACAACACAGAGTGAGTAATCAATTTCAGAGGATTCTGAATTCAACATTCCTTGAATTAAATTGGACAATGAGCAAGTTCTCACAAACTGGTAATAATTATTGAGTTACTTTCCAGACAAAACTTGAAATGATCTCAAAGAGTTTTTCTTATCTTCGGGGGAGATATGTGGAAATAAGCCGAGAAGTACAAATCTAATTATACATCATGTTGGCATAGGAAATGCTGTTCAAATTAAGCAGTCTCATTCTAAACTTAATGCTCTCAATTTGTCACAGTTTCAAAAAGAGTTTGAACATATGTCCAAAGCAACATACTCGAAGTATGTTGCAGTAATTGGAGCTTACCTAGAGTAATGATGTCAAACAAAATGGTAAACATAATTTTTGTGCAGAGTAACACAAAGTCAATTCAGTTACAAAATCTTCTTCATATTCATACTAGTTTGAAACACTGTATTGAGAAGATGGAAGAGGCAACGTATATTTCCAGTTCGACTATTTGAGAGGATACTGGCACGTATTCTTATCCAAAAGAGCGAAGACAATCTCGGATTTTGTAACACACAGCGAACAGTATCAATTTGAACTCATGTCATTCCGTATGAAAAATGCACCAGAAACATTATAAAGACTAATGAATAAAGTCATTTCTATATTACCCAGCTGTCTGTAGACATTCACAACCCGGTTAATTTCAGTTACACGTGGAAGGAATATTTACATTACTTATCAGACTTATTCGACTGCCTTTGGAAGGCAGGCTTGCTGATAAACCTGGTTCAGAATTTATTCGCAAAATCCAGAGTCACATTCTTGGGCCACGGATCCTGGACTGGTCCTGGACTGAGAGCCAAACGGAATGTGAAGATGAAGGTTACTGGAGAGTTCCCATACCTTGGACGAAGACAGAAGTACTTCGATTCCTGAGACTGAGTGGGTTTTATCATAAATTCGTAATGAATATTTACATCTTGGCTGCTGCGCTCACGGAATTGCTAAATAAAATGCAAGAAATTTCAATGGGAGGCAAGCTGTCAGAGGGATTTCACAGCCGGAAAGGTGTATTAAACACTGCCCCAGCATTCGCCACAATGAATTACGTGAAGCCATTAAGGTGCCTACTGATCCAAGTGACGTGGCTTTCAGAGTTACACTTTTCAACAGACCATGAGAAGATAGAAAGCCCTATGGATTTTTTTTTTAATCACCAGGAAATTGAACGTACATCATCAGAAAGATTCAACAATTGAGAAGGAGACTTTTATCTTGGGGTTGGCGTTACGAAACTTCAACACTTATGTTGCCAGTAATGTGTCTGAGACAATATATATACTGATCATAATGGACAAGCATCTCTTGGAGAAATTTAAGCACAAACATTCTCGACTGTTGAGATGGAGTGTGATGCTCCAACCAATCAATAAGAATATCAGACATTTAGCAAGACAGGCAATAAAATGCAATGGCCGACATATTGGCCAGACCTGGACGAACAAACGACGGCGTTCGGTGGCAATACTATAAAGGCTGATCTATAATGTAAATGAAAGTCAGTACGATAGATGTTGGAGATCAAAGTCGAGAGCCTGGTGCTGGAAAACACAGAAAGTCAGACAACAAACGAGACGCAGGAGAGTCGATGTTTTGGGCGTCAACGCTGAATCAGAAATGAGACTTATGGTCCGGGGGGCTGACAGATAAATGGGAGGAGGGTGGGGTGTGGGGGGCAGGGAGCTGAGAATAAAATAGGTAGGCGATGTTGGGGGAAGGTGATCGTCAGTTGTAGAGGAGAGTGGAGCAGATAGTTGGGAAAGAAGATGGACAGGTCAGGAGGGCGATGTTGTTTTTGGGGACTGGGACTGGGATAAGGTGGTGGAGGGTAAATGAAGAACCCAATGCACATTAATCCAGTGTGGTTGCACGGTCCTAAGGCCGAAGATGAGGCACCTTTCCTCCAGCTGGTGGGTGTTTAGTGTTTGGCGATGGTAGAGGCCCAAGACCTGAATGGTCTTGGTGGAGTGGGAGAGGGAGTCAAAGTGTTCAGCCACGGGTTTCCCAGGGATGTTCTCCGAGGTTATCCATAATTTGGCATCCTGTCTCGCCGATGTAGAGGGGACTACATTGGCTGCAATAGATATAGTAGATGACAATTGTGGATGTACAGATAAATTTCTTTCGGATGTGGAAGGATACTTCTCAGCCTTCGACAGAGGTAAGTGGGGGGAGGTGTGTGCACAGGCTTTACAATTCCTGCAGTGGCAGGGGAACGTGCCGGGTGTAGGTTGAGGGCAGATGATGGGCGTGTGTCTGACAAGACGATTGCCTTACTGAGATGCTGATAGGTGTAGGAAGGGCAACATATCTCCAGTGTTGGCGTCTGTTTGCAGGTGGAAGAAGTGGTGGAGGATGATGCAATGTATGCGGTGGAGGTTGAGGACTAGGGGTGTTTTGTCCTTTTTCCCTTTGGAGGGATTGAGTTCAATAATAGAGTTGTGAAGTGGAAAAGATGCGTTAGATGGCAGCATCGACCGCATGGGATGGGAAAGTGCGATCTTTGAAGAAGGAAGCCATCTGGAATTTTGTCTGGTGAAATTGGTCATCCTGGGAACAGATGCGGCAGAGGCAGAGGGATTGGGAATGATGGATTATTTTTTACAGGAAGCGAGATGGGAGAAGGTGTCGACAAGGTATCTGTGGGTATCTGCTGGTTTGTAGTCGTGGTCCATGATTAGTTGATCATCGGCGATGGAAATGGAGATGGAGATGTCCAGGAAGGGGACGTAAGTGTCTGAGATGGTCGAGGTGAATTTCAGGTCGGGATGAAATGTGTAAGTGATTTTGAAGAAGTGTTCAATCTCCTTGTGTGAGCACGAGGTAACGCTGATACAGTTTGCGTGGTTATAGTCGATGTAATGTAGATGTATTGTTGTGGACGAAAATAATAAAAGGAATGAGATTTAAAATGAAGCCATTGTTGTATGTTGCAGGTTAATTTTTAAGCCGGAATTACCAACGATGCTGTAACTTTCACAAATATTTTGCTTTTGTTCTTTTTTTTCCCCGCGAGGCCGTAAAGGCAGAGGTCGCAACAGTTTCGGATAAGAGCCAAGTTTAGTAATGGCAATGAAGTGGTCAGTTCTTCCAGTTCACGATTTTTTCTAGTTCTATTCAGTTGAAAGAGGATGAAGCTGCTGCAGTGCAGAAAGGTTCCTAGCATCAGCAGATGGTTCCTGAATGGTCTTCTGCCGGAAATCTCTGTGCAAGTTGTCTTCTTATGCCTGAAAGATCCTGTGTTTGAATTCACCTTTGCCAAAGTGGGTGTTCACGGGAGGGTGCGAGAATTGGAACAATCCTTTCGCTAAGTTGCGATAATGATTCATTTGGGCTTTCAAATCCTGTTTTCTTTTATTTGTGTTTCAGCTGGTTTGAACAGCTGCATCACACCTGGAATAATCACATTACATTTGCCTTTAAAGTAAGAAAAAGTCAGGGTCTTCTGAAAATATTTTGAGGTTGGATGGCCAGATTGATAACAGTGTCAAAATGTAAAACCAGACATGCAGCTCTGTTGGTACCATTGAGCTGATGTCGCTGTGCAGGAGACTGCAAACCCACAGCACTGCGGTTGTCAGTAACCTGCTCTGGTATTGAATGTAACTTCAAACCCACAGCATACTCTTTAATATTGACCTTCGCTAACACTACGCGTGATAGCAGACCTACTCCACTGTGGTCACCACTGAGTAACAAATAAAACGTTGTTTTTTATATCAAAGGGATGAAGGACTTATGCCCTTAACGTGGATTTTCCTGCTCCTGGGATACTGCTTGACCTGCTGCGCTTTTGAATCACCACATTCTTCTCTGTGATCTCCAACACCTGAAGTCCTCACTTTATCCAAAGGGAATTATTTACATGCCTTAAACACACTCGCACACAGCACGTTCAATATCTCTACCATTGTCTGTTTCCCAGACGAGTGCCGATATGAAAGTGCATGCTCTTCCCTGTTAAAGTAGGCTTCTGCCATCTGCTCTGATTTCCTCCCATACCCCAGAGATATGCTGCGAAGGGGAATGGGTCATGTGAAATGTTTCATCGTGTGCAGGTATCTGCAGGTTCGGATAGTTATCCATGATAAAGGAACGGTCATTGAAAGGAACAGATCTGGGTTTTGGATGAGGAGCTCTTCGGAGGGTCGTTCCTGATTTGATGGGCTGAGTAGCTTCCTTCCACGTGCTATGATTCTGTTCTAACTCACAATGTTAAGGCCAATGGAGACAGATGTTTGATGATGGTGGAGCTGAAAGATTCCCAGGCGAAATGCAGGAATCCAAGGTCGATGAGAAAATTGGAAATGCCATGAACTTTTTGAATTTTTGGACAGTGGTTTCGAAGGATTGAGTGGCCTACTTGTGCTCCTCGTTTTTGTGGCTTTATAGATAATTCCTGGTGACTTCTCCTTCAGCTATGTGTTGTTTGTATATTTTTGTGCATTCTGCCCACATATTGTTTCATTCACATCCTGATGTCAGTTAATTTTGCTCAATACTTTCCGATAGTTTGGAACACTGTGGATAAGAATTAATGCTACTGGACCACAATTTGTAACCCGTCAAGAAGGGTACATTTTCTCACCTGCAGCATATCAGTGTGGACCCAAATTTGATTTCCAGTCTTTGAGCACAGAGCACGAGGCAGCAGAGATTCGCATTGTTCTGCACAACTGCTCTTTGCCTTATTAGCATGTCCCCCAGAGGAAGAGTGCTGAATGAAACAACAACTTTCGTATAAGGCTTTACCTTGTGGGAGATCGACCACTGACTCAGAGAATTAGAGTGTATAGAAGAGGCCTTTTGCCCCATTGAGTCCAGGACATGAATTGTTTCTCGAAATCAACAACTGAACCACTTTCCAAAATTTGGTGCATGTCCTTGAATGTTATAATACTTGCTCATTCAAATGTTGTGAGATTTTCCACCACAACTACGCTCCTGCACCTCCATCGCCTTCAACCTGAAACGTTTGTCCCCAGCTCACTCTAAAAGCTTTTCATTTTCAAATTGTGTCCCTTATTATTCATACTTCGACAGAGGGTCGAAGCTGATTTCTGTTTCTTGTCCCTTACTTCTCATAAAATTACATAACTCACCATGTCCTGTCTCAAAGGTCTCTGTCCCAAAGAAAACAACACTTGACTTACCAAACTCTCTTCAAAGATAAACTGTTCCACATAACAGTACAACACAGGACAAGCTCTTTGACTCATCACGTCTGTGCGGCCATGACACCATTCAAATCGAATCAATCTGCATCTACATTGTGTGTAACGTTTTGTAGCTAGATTGTTCACGTGTTTGTCGAAATGCCTCTTACAATTGCTCAAGTAACTGCTTCCTCCAAATTTCCGACGTGGTATTTCAGTCACCTATCACACTGGATTTAATTTAATCCCGTAAATTAAATGCCTGTTTCCTTGAAACGTCTCCCCACTCTCTTTCAAACCGAATTGCACCCTAATTGAAGATACTTCCACCTTGTAACAAAAGACTCCAACTATCTTCTTTATCTGCGCCTCTCATAATTTTATATGCTTCCAGTTGGACATTCCAGAGACTCATCCATTCTCGGAAGAATAATCTAATTTTGATCATCCTTTCGTTATAGGTAATCCATTCAAATCCACATAACGTCCTGATAAATCTCGTTTGCAGCCTCTTTAAAGACGCCACATCTGTGGTGACGACAACTGCACATGGTCCTTCAGCTGTGCACTGACTAATATTCTGCACAGAAGTTACTTCTTTGAGGTAAGAAGGCCCTGAATGTACCTTGCTAATTTACTGACTGCCCGCTGTCACGACATTAAAGCATTGATCTAAATGAGAATTAAGAATGGAAGTTCGATGTTTGTCAGGGTTAATCAGTTTTATTCAGGTGATTTTTAGAAGACAGAGGGTCAAGGTTCAGTTGAGTTGATCCACACAAACGGAACCAAAATCTTGGAGATGACATCTCTCTTGAAAGAAGCTCAGGTGTTTTCCAGTATTATATACTGCCTTTTCGACGTTTAGGTCAGAGAGGTACACAACATAAATGCAAGATTGGGCATGTTCCCTTCGCTTTCCTTGCCACACGCTCATCACATCCGAATTTACTGCAGAACTTTCCTCCTCCATCACATGTAAACATTGCACCTAGGCAGAGAATAAATAATATGAAAAGTGTTTTGATGTTAACAGTCTGACAAAACATATGATGCACCTGCGGTCTCACTGGAGAGCCAAACCAACGGATGGTTGTCGTCCTTTTCTACACTGAGAACCTGAGAAAATAATGTTTATTTTACTCCTCTTTGACTCATTGTGCGACCACTCATTCATGATCACAAACTCTACCCAATGGAAACAGTTTCTCCTAATATGTCCTGTCAAGTCCTCTAAGAACTTTAATTGATTCCATTTGCTCTTCTCTCGTTCTTCTGAATTCCTTCGAGTGTAGACCGAGCCGAGTAAGCCTCTCCGTAAGACTGACCATTGGTGATACCTGGTCAGTCAGCACAGTGGGAACTGTCCGAGTGAGAACTGGTTAGGTGAGGAACTCGTGGTATTGTTGCTGTAAAGTTAATCGAGAGATCCCGATAATGGTCTTAAGAGGTTCGAATCTCGCAATGGCATGTGGTGAAATTTGAATCCAATGAATATTCGCAGTTAAGCATCTAAAGGTGACCATGTTTCTGTTGTCGAATATCGGGAAAACCCCCATCCAATTCACTCATTCTCTTGGGGGAAAGAAACTGCCATCCTGACATGGTCTTGCCCACATGGGACTACAGACCCACCACAATGTGTGTCAGACTTAACTTCCCTCTTGCCAATGTGGGATGGGCAATCAATGCTGTCTAATCAGCGACGCCCTTATCCCGTGAATGTATACAGGACAAAGGAAGCTGCTTGCAAATGGCAGTATATCTCTCCTTCCACAAGCAGCCAAAACTGTTTATGGTATTTCATCTATGGTCTGATTGGATTATTGTCGGGTTTTAGCAGAACTTCCCGAACTTTATACAAAACCAAAACAATCACAGATCTTGTATATCAGAATCAAAGACAGAAATGCTGGCAGCGTCTGTGGCGAGAAATCAAAATTAAATTTTCAGGTCCAAACCATTCCTCAGAACCGAGTTACCTGGAAATTATTTCATTTTAATGCAGAGTATTGCGCTGCAGGAATGGACCAAGGACTAAACAAAAGGTTTCGATAAAGCCCAAAAAGATAAAATAAACAATTGTTATGGATAAAGCCCAAAAATATAAAATAAACAATTGTTATAGATAAAGCCCAAAATGACAGAATAGTCGGGGAGGAAAATGATGGTTAACGTTCAGCCTGGGAGAATTAATAGCTTTTAAATAGAGCTATTAGTGTCTAACAATGTGTTGTGTCTAATATCTGGACATGTGAAAATCAGACCTGGTAGTAGGGGTTGTGATCAAGGCGTACGAGCTCTTAAATTGTTAAACATGATATTGAGTCCAGAAGGTTGTGAAGTTGTGTGGGAGCACTATAGAAAATCTTAGAGACAGATTTTGTACACGGAACAATATCTGTTTAGCATCTGTTCCCTACTGAACCAGGAACACTAAAGCTGCATCGCAGCAGCCCGCTGTCATTGAATTGCAGCAAGCCGATTTAACGTCTGAGAGGACAGGGAATAACTCCTTCAACAATATATGCAATGCGAAAAAATGCAAACATGCAGCTTTTGGACAGGCGTGTAATTACGGCTGGTAGCTTTCTGAGTGAAATCTTTTATCTTCCTCCAAAATTATCGATAGGATGGGATGATGGAATGAGCACAATTTATATTCCAAACCATGGTTCCCCTGTTGACCGATTTGGTACTGTACATACCTCTGCAGGTGAGCTTAACAGATGTACGTACCAGCTACAGTGGCTTCCACTACCACTAGGAGAACAAGTATCAAAAACACTGTGGTCCGCATTGCCGCTGTGTTTCTCAGTGGAATAATGCTCAGTCTGGAACACACCTGCTCCTTTTATGGTTTAAGTTGTATTATTCATTAACACAACGGCGACTGAATGCCACTTTGGGTTCTATTAAGATGTAAATCATTATTTCCAACTCAGCAATGAAATCAAAAGCTAAATGTGTTTTTTGGATGTTCATATCATAATGAAGAGATATTGACCTGAGTACTGATTAATCTCTCGAAGACCCAGATCGATTCTTCATAGGGACGTAGAAACAGGAGTACGACAATCAAACCCTCGATCCTGCTCAAACACTCAGTAAAATCACTCGATATTACTGCTTTGGACCGATGTCTTTTCGTTACCATTACTAACTAAAGGAAGGTCAATCTCAGATCTAACTTTAACAATTGAATTCGCATCAAACACCGTTTGAGGAAGAGAGTTCCAATCCTCCACTTGTCCTGCTGTGTCGAGTGCGTTCTGTCACCTTTCCTGAATGGACTGGCCCTAATTGTTTTCCTAAAGATAGAAAGAAATAGAGTGAGGCAGAGGACGAGAAACAGCTTCATAGAGAGATGTGAAGTTAAAAAGGTCATACATTGGAAAGTACAGTACAGGAATAGGCTCTTGAGCCCACATTATATACATTAGCCAAGCTACCATTCTGAACTAATCGCACCTATCTGCCATTGTCTGGATCCTCTATTCCCTTTCTGTTCATATTTTCATCGAAATGTAAAGTTACCTGACGTATTAGCTTCCATCACCTCTTAACTATCCAGACAACTATACAACTCAACAAAACAAAAGTCTGACCACGCACATCTTCTTTAAAATATTCATCCTGCCGAATCAAATATATATCCTCCAATATTTGTCATTTACTCCTCGAAATTAAATTTTAAAAAAACAACCGATCTATCCCTGTCATAATTATAAATAATTTTTTCAAGTCACCTTTCAAATTCTGATGCATTAGTGAAACCAATACAGGTTTGTTTTTCCAACCTGTCCATACAAGCTAGCATTTTCTGGTCAAATATTATGCATCCTGCCCATCCTTGCTGTCGTGTGGCCAACATAAGTGCCCGCAATACTCCAAATGTGATCTCACAAATGTCCTATAGGGCTAAAAATGCCTCTCCCACCTTTGTACTCAATGGTCCAAGAGAAAAAGGCGAGCACCCGGATATCTTTTTTCGAAACCATCTTATCCACATTCAACGTGTAAAGTGCTTGGATGTCATGATCCTTCTGTAGGTTTTCCTCTAAATGCTCCTCAGTGTAATGAAGGTTTCTGTCTCTCCGACAGTGACAATCACTCAGTTCCAGATTCCCATCACGCTCTGAGTGATAAAGGAAAAGCCCTTGTTCCCTTGCAATCCCCTCCTCGTTCCTGGTCATCATTGCCGCCTCAACATTGATGCCTCCTTCAAAGAGAATATTTTTTCCATGTCTCTTCTGTCTCTTCCTCTCTGTATTTATAGACCTCAATCATGTCGCTTCCCAATTTCATCTGTTCTGAGGAAAAAAATTAGAGACTGTCAAATATCTCTTCATAAAAGAAACACTTCAATTGAGGCAACAGGCTGGCCACTCACTTGTGCATCCAATCTTCAGTGACGTCACAACGCTCCGACCATGTGGTTTACAAAAATGCACGCAACACTCTCTCTGTGGCTGAAGCAAATTTGTATAGAGTCCCAACAGACCACTTCTAAATGGTTCCCAGACTAATCCAGACCTTTGCAGAAATCGTGAAGGACAACTAGAGCCTGGGACACAGTCCTGAGCAGGTGAGGAGGAAGTCTGCAAAATATTGATCTTTCCACTTGCTAATCTTGGTATAGTACAGCTGATCAATAGCTGAAGGGTGCATCTCACCCCTAACATCACCTATTCAACCTTAGGCCACTTGTACATGTTCTTTATGAGAAGGTTCATCTCAGTTGAACAGGGAAACTGTTTGAGGAGGTGAGTTTGAGACGATTACGTCTGACTCGTTGGAGTTCGGGAGAATGACAGTAAACATTGTTGAAAGATGCAAGGTTGTGAGGATACCTGACAATCTAGAAAATAACGTTTCCCCTTCTGGCCGTATCCATGACTGAGGAACTCATTTCAGAAGGAGTTTCCCATTCAACGCATAGACGAGCAGGAATTTCTTTTCTCAGAGGCAAAGAATCTGTGGGAACTTTTCTTGTTTAAATAATTGCAGAGGGCTTTGTAGGAATGACCCTTAACTGCACTCAAGGCTCTGATAGAGATTTTTTAAAACAGTAGGAAAGGAACCGAGGGTTATGGGGAAAAGAGAGTAAAGCATAGCATGATCTGATCAGCCAACATCTCATTGAAAGTTGGAACATTCTCGATGGCGAGAATATCCTCGTTAAGATAACTGAAAGAAAAGAACAGAATATAGCCAAAGGGCGATCCCATCAAGGCCATGTATGAAATCAGTGAGGCAACCCTGCTTCTGAGCTCCAATCCTCCTGCAATGATTGCCAACATACCATTGGCTTTTCCTGCAGCTGCCTGCCAATCAGTCAGTCAGTAAACCTTTGGTTCACAATCAATTTACAGATTCCCAGCAAATTGGAAAGGATGTTAGACAGAATGGCGACTTGTTCACTTCAGAAACAAAAGTCATTCGTAAGAAATGTGTAACCATTGAGACACAAGTGACAATTATTTAACCTGTTGGTCACCTCACGTCAGACATGGCGAGAGTTTGAAAATATGACATCAATGATTGCAGTGTAAGCTGTGTCACCACAATTGCAGTTGACATAGCAATGGGTGGAAAGGCAGGTTACGAGATGGTTACAAACAATTTCAGGAAAAACTCTGATAGATTGCCATTGGAAAACAAATAGTTGACATATTATTTTGTCTTGTTGGAAGACGTGAAATCGTTCCTCTTCTAGTCATCATACATCGGAACAGTATTTCAATGGAAAAAGCTGCAACACAAAAGGGATAAAACTAGCCAAAAGGAGGAAAAAAGTCTCGGGAATGTAAATGGAATGATGACACTTTTTTAGGGGGTTTTTGGAGAATAAGAGTATTTAAGACTTAATGCAATTGTACACGATTCTGGCAAGGCTGCAACTGGAGTCTTGTGAGCGGTTTGAATCCCTTACAGAAAGATCTCATTTCATTGAACGCAGTTCAAAGAAGATTCGCTTGGTTGAGAAAAGAACAGAAATGGCTGGAAAACCACGTAGTTCTGGCAGCATCTGTGGAGGTAACACGGATGAATGCTTAGGGTCCAGTAACGCTTGTTCACATTACATGGTAGAGAGGAAAACAACATATGTACATATGCAAAATATAAAGTGGGAGTGCGGGAAGGAGTAAACGACAGCTGGAGATAGATGCGAAAGAGAGAGAAAATTCAATAGCTGGACAGGCAAATGCGTGAATAATGATTAGTTTCGCAGAATTAACAGCTGGAAATGAGGACGATTAGTGATTGACAATTGGTTGTGCGGAACTGCAGCCCTTGTGATGACAAAGCCTGTTGTCTGTGGGGGAAACGATGGGGAAAGGTGGTCAAACCCGAAAATTTATGAACTCAATATTGACTCCAGAAGCGTGTAGAGTTGTCACTCGTGCTATTCGTCCATCTGCTGCTCAGCGTTGCTGGAACAATGCAGTAAGCCTGAGGCAAAGGTGGTGACTAGTGGCCAAGATATTATCTTGAACTTGCAGGCAACTGACAGCTCAATATCCTTTTTTTTAGTTTGCTCACAGACGTAATGTTGCGAGGAATGATTAACCAGTCTCACTTCGAGTAGACCACATTTTGAGCAGTGAATGCAGTGGACTGGATTGAGTGACGTGCAGGTAAAAGGCTGCTTAACATTAAAGCTGTGATTGTGTTGTTAGATAGTGAGGAAGGAAGAAGTAAAAGAGCAGGTATCACACCTTTTACGGTTGCAGTGGAAGTTGACATAATGGTCCTAGTGTTTGTGCATGTGTGGTGTGGGTGGTTGTGTCGGGCTTGAAAGGGGAATGGACTTGAATCAGGTGTGCAGGTTGGAATGGTCTTTCTCAAAAGCGGACCTGAAACAGGAGGGATGTTTCTTTCTGATGGTGGGATCCCGGTGCAAGGATGCATATTGCTCCTAATGATGCTGTGGATATTGATGCTAGTGGGAAGGTAGGTGAGGACAATTGGTTTCAGCTGATGGATGATGGAAGAGAGGGGTGATGGGCTGAACTGAGGGAGATGAGCTGGATCCAGTTTAGGGGCCTATCAACTGTCGTGCTGGAGTCTCCTCAGCGAAGGAGTAAAGTAAACATTTCATAGGCCACGTTGTCAAAGGTGAATGAATTGAACAGATGTGATGGAGTCAAAGGAACTGGAAGAATGGACTGGAATCTTTACACGAAATAGGACGTGAGAATGCATATTCAAGTTAACTGTCTGAGTCTCTTGTTTTCTAAACGATATTAGTTGCCAATCTATGCCCAATAATGGAAACAAAGATGTTTAAAAAAGGAAGGGAGAATTCAGCGATGGATCAGATGAAGTTGAGAGCATGGTGGAAATGGGAAGCAAAATTGACAAGCATTTTCAATTCTGGATGATAGAAAGAAGCATCAACAATATTTTTATTTTATACAGGAGGAGGATTTTTGTGTGGGAACCGGAATAGGACTGGACCGAGGGGGTTTGCAAGTTTCCCATAAACAGACAGGCATACCAGAGCCCGATGTGACCACCACACTGACCGGAAGGAAGTGAGAGAAGTTAAAAGTGAAGTTAAAGATAAACTCCGCTAGGCAAAGGATTAATGGTACTAGATGGGGCCAGTTCCGGCTTTTTTTTTCCAGAAAGGAGCAGAGAGCCCCAATACCAGCTTGATAGGAATGTACATATAAAGGGATTGTGTGCCAAGGATAAAGAGGAGTCTACAGTAAGGCATCAGAGGAGTTTCGGATGTTAGTGGCAAAGGACTGGACAAGGGGAGGACATATTGCATCGAGCTCGGAAGAGACTAGCAGTTTAAGGCAGGTTCAAGTAGAAAAAAATGGATCTGCCGAGGCAGTCCTGTTTGTTGAATTTGTAAATACGGTGGAAGAGTACTGTGTAGTGTTGCAAGATTATATGCTTGCAGGTAATTGGTATTCTAAGGGTGGGGTGAGCAGAGATCTCCAGACAAAACATGGTTAACGACCACAGTGGACACAATGGTCTAATATTACATGGTGGGCTCATGTTCTCAGAGTAGATAGAATAAGGCATCTGCGGGCGGGCATCCTGCCTCTGTCGTTGAGAGGTCAGTCCACGAGGCAAAGATATCATCAACCTTGTTGGCTAGTTTCATGACAAAGTCAGCATCGAATTTGTGATCATAAAGTGCAGTGAGGTCACGGAGAGATAGGGCCCTCATGGGCACTCTAATCCACTCTAACTTCACTCCAAAGACCCCTTGGTACCTTTGCCTGCAACTGCAGAAGGTACAACGTATGCCATTTTCCTTCCTTACTCCTCAATATCCCAAGCGCCCAAAACACACTTTTCGGGTGAAGCAGTGCTTTGGTTGCACGTCACTCAATCTAGTCCACTGCATTCGCTGCTCAAATGTGGTCTTCTCTACATCAGGGCAATGATGTGTAGACTGGGTGACTGCCTCGCAGAACAACTAAAAGAACCTAAGCTTCCCATTGCCTGCCACGTCAACGTTGTTTCCTGGCCAAAATATCTGTCTCGGGCTTACGGCAGCGCCCACGCTGGAAAAACTCATTTTCTGATTTGGACGTCTACTGCTTTCTGGGCCCAATATCAGTTCAACAATTTTAGTGTTCGATCATTTATTCCCAAATTCAACCCAACCCCATACAGCGGTTCTTGTAATTACATGGTCTCTTGGTTCACACTATGGAATGTGAGCAACTAATTATCCCCATTTATCGTTATTCATTCTCTAAGGCTGATTGTCATCTCCCTCCTTTGTCTGTCCAAACTTTCTTCTTGCATTTTGGTCTGTATCCCCACCTATCGATTTTCATTTACCCGCTGTCTCCTCAGCCAACTTCTGCATAAATAAAAACTCTCTCAAGCTAATGTTAGATCTGAAGGAAGGTCACTGAAACCAAAACGTTAAGTTGGGTTTCCTCCAAACAAGCCAGTCAGCTTGAGCTTTCCCAGTGACTTTTGTATTGTTTATGCTTTGCAGATCTTGCAATTCCTTTGGTTTTGATGAAGTCTCCTTCCGCTATCGTTCCAGTGTGCAATCCTGGCAAGATATTTCGAGACGTCATTGAGTTTGGAGAAGTTTGCCCATGAAGATCATTTTCAGATATTCTGAACAGCTGGGACACATATAGTATCCCTTCGCAGATCACGAGGCGCTGGCTGGCTATTTTAAATTATATTATATAAAAAATAGCTGTTTGCACTTTTTGTTATGTCTCGATCAGTTAATTATTAATAGGTGTCAATACGTTTGCCACTCACATATCGGTTTTACTTTTCTTCCACGAACCACTAACGAGTTCCGTTGCCAAAAGCTTTCAGAGGATACATCAAATGCTTCATAGCCAGTGTTTATCCCTCATTGTTTCTTGATGGCATCCTCAAAAAAAATCCCGTAAGTTTATTGTGTACGATTTATCTTTATCTTCCCACATTCATTTGTTTGATTCCCATTAATAATTTACCGATGCTCGTTTATTGCATATCCATCTCTGTCCATTCATGTCGCTTTCTCTCCCACACATGGAGTAGCACATGCACACGCACGCGCACCCATGTACACACAGATGCACAAACTCAAACAAACAAGCAGAAAATGGAAAACAGTAACACAGTTCTGAACAGAGCGTGGTAAATTGATTGCATGTACGACTACTCTGTGGCTCTTTGGATTCTGGAAAAGGTCTGCAGTGAAAACGGGGAGGCAGGACGCATTCTGGGTTGGTGACATTCTGGTTACTGTCACCATCACTCTGCCTCATAAATGTTTCCTCTTTCGTGTGCTCGAAGTCAAACCTTCACCTTCATTCACAGTTGCACTCGCAAAATTAATGAAATTCCCTACCGCACTTGCTCGGTTACTGTAATCTGTTACAAACTAAATTCGATGGTCAGCACATGTTCATAAATGTGCAGGAAGGTGAAATCAGTATTTAAAGTATTTTCCTTTTTTCAGTTTTAGGTAATAGGTTTTGTGGCAGGCAACCAGTCTGTATAGAATGACTCAATTTCAGACGAGGATAAATGTTTAAATGAAAAGCTAATGTCTCATTGAGATTATTGCCCTGAGAGTGGTAGATGGGCATTAACATCATTGTGTTTTCCTGTCAAAACGCACTGATGAAATACACCAACGATGACTCTGTGATGATTCTTCAGTCTCGTCTAGCAATTGAAAGGCCCTGATAGTTTGATGAAAAATACTATGCCCCAGAATTGTCCAATTTGCCTCCTAGACTGGGAACGCAGCAGAGGACTGAAGTACGGCAAATAACTTGTTGAGCTTAATCCATTGAATTGATGATATTCTTTGTCAAGGGGATTGCGCTTTAATCTGAAATCTACTTGACAAGGGTAAGGGGAAAATGTCCATGGCAGTGGATTTTTAAAATTTCAATCACGGGATGCAAGCATTTCTGGATAAGCCAGCTTTTATTTTCCAACCATAATTGTCCAGAGGGCAATTAATAGTCAGTGTTGCTGTGAGTCTGCAGTCCCATGTCGGCCAGATGTCACATTTCTTTCCCTATTAGTCAAACAGATGTTTTTTTTTTGTGTGGATCTGACAATCCGTAACAGTTTCGTGGGTTACCATGAAACCATTTAATTCCTGGTTCGTTTTCATTGAATGCAAATTCAAACAACTGTCATGAACGGATTTGAACCCAGTTTAAACGAAGGACATGAGCTCAATTTCTGGATTAATTTTTTCACAATAACACCACGAGGATATTGCTTCCTCTCAATTGCCTCACATCAATTCCAGGGCAAAAAGACAATACCGGACGTTCAAATACGCTCTGAACATGCCCTAGTTATTACCCACGAAATAATATGGACAAAGCTACTGTCATCGTCTGTACATTCATATGTTGAGCAGAAATATAAAACTGCAACTGCTACCATTCTCATCATTAAAATAGACAGAATTTAAATAAAATAAAATCTCGATACACAATGAGCAGTTCTGCACATGGAAGTCAACCCCCCTGCTGTCTCAAAATCTATTAGATTTCTCAGCACAAGTGAAGAATGGTATGGCAACTCTATAATTGCCTTGAAGAATGACACTCCAAAAAAATCACTTCCATACGGTCCAGATGCAGCAATTAATTAGTGCAAGGTGCATCTATCAGGTTAGGTTTTCACGCCTTCCACCATCATTGTGATGACATTTCTGCATAGCAATACAAAATGCACTAAGCCACCAGCCATCCTTCTGTCACCACTTTTAAAACTTTGTATTGTCGGAGTTGAATGAACAAGGACACCACATCTGTGGGGGAAAAAGGCATGATTGATTTGTTTTAAAACAAGTCGCAAATACCCTTGACTGAAAACTCCTTCAACATTCCTTCCCTCTTAATAGGTTGAAATCCAGGAATACCCCTGCTGTGTCTCTGGATCTCGCAGGCTTCCACAGGCAAAGAAAGCAACTTCCTTCCAGCTTCTAAACAGGGTACCAAGGTATTGGTCACACGTTTACATTCTCAAAAAGAGAGCTGTGAAAAAGTTTCAAGCAGAGCTATGCAGAGGTATAGTAATTGATGTCGACCTGAAAATTGCAAACACTGAGAAGACCCAACCATTGTGGATGGTGTAAATCTAAAATTTACACGGAAATGTCCAGGAATATTTCGTAGGTCAGTCAGTATACTCAAATAATTTTAATCTTATTTAGTTATTATTCACTCACGGGAAGTCTTTGCTACTCGCTTTGTCATCAATCATTGCTTGGCATTAGCACTCATATGAAAAGTGGTAACATCTGTGTGATAATCATTAATCTCATTGTTCATAGGGAATAAAGTACTGATGCAATTAGATGTTAACCGTTGAAATTTAAATAGTTTAAGAATGGAATTTAAAAAACTCAAGGGGAACTTAACTCTCACATAATGGAAAGCCTTAATTTGGAATTGTGGAGTTAGGAGAGCGAGGTTTTCCATACATTTCCTATTTAGGTTATGGAATCTATTGACTGGAAATGTCAGTGGGGCAGGTTCAATGGCAAGCACTCAAGAGATACATTGGCTGAGTCTGTGGATTTAAGTGGCGGGAAGCGATTTGAGAAAAGGCAGTAAATATGCATGAGTTGATAGACTGGTTGCATATTCAGTGAGAAGAATTGCCTCCGGCTGCTCCATAAAGCTTCAGTGATCCTGTGATTTCAAATCTTTAGGAGGAGGGCAGTGAAAAACGGTAGCATATGTGTGTACAAGCAAGAGCTGTGAAATGAGACCAGAAACACTACTCGTGTAGAGAAAATGGGACTTAGGGCCTACAGCCATGCAGCAGAAAATGTCAAATTGTCTTGTGTGGATACCATTGTCAATCAGCTCCTGACCTCGTTCCAGCCACAATTCAAACCTGCATAAAACAGGTAAATTCCATTGGTGAGCTGAAAGTGACTGTCATTGACATTAATACCACTCTTGACTGGATGTGAAAGTAGGAAGCCCATGGAAGTCTGGAGTCGGTGAGAATCAAGGGACAGACTCTCTGTTGGGTGGAGTCCTGCCTGAAAGAAATAGAGATGGTTCTGGCCTTTGGAGATCAGTCATCGCAGCTCCAGTAGATCTGTGTAGGAAATCCTCAGGTTAGTGTGCCAGGCCTAATCATAATCAATTGCATCATTAAAGATTCATCTCTACTGGGAGGTCTTATCTGGAGATTTCGCTGAGAATTACGCAGTGATGGCATCATTTACCACTCCTCAGATTCTGAAACAGTTCATGACCAAATGCAGACAGACCTGGAGAAAACATAATACTGCCCTGACAAGGCGCAAGTGACATTCGCGCCACCCAAGCAACAGGATGTTATCATATCCAACAGAGAATATAATCATGATCACTTGCCACTCAATGCTGTTACCATCACTGAATTCCCCTATCAACATTCTGGGGATTGTCATCTCCAACAGGAGAGAATCTAACCATTGCCATCTTTACATTGAATGGTGTTTACAATCACCGAATCACCCCGTTGTCAAAATCAGAGCAGTGATCAGAAACTGAACTGGAACAGGCAGAGTCTGCAACAGCAGTCTCAAGGCTATAACGTCTGCAGGGAATTCCTTATACCTGTAAGATAATTTATTTTTATTTGCATGTGAGTTCATTCAACTTGCCTGTATGTCAAAATTCTCCAACGTTGATTTCAAAGATATTCTGATTTTGTATGTTCTTCACGAGATGGAAGATATAGCATATTATATTTCGTCCATTTGACTTCTTTTTCTCAGTTAACGGGGCTTGTGTTATTTTATTTGCAGACTCCTGCTGCCCTGCTCACCAATTTTTTTTCTTGGCTATTTTTGCTTTGCCATCAGAGTCCTAGAGTCATCGAGATTGCAGCATGGCAACAAACCCCTCGGGACAACCCATCCATGCCGACCAGGTATCCCAACCCAAACTCGTCACCCCTGCAAGCATCCAGCCCATAACCCTCCAAACGCTTCCTATTCATATAACCATCCAAATGCCTGTTAAATGTTGCAATTGTACCAGCCTCCACCACTTCCTCTGACAGCTCATTCCATACACGGACCTCCTCTGCGTGAACAGGTTGCACCTTCGGTCTCTTTTTTATATTTCCTCTCTCATCGTAAACCTCTTCCCTCTAGTTCTGGACACCCCGACCCCAGGGAAAAAGTCTTAGCCTGTTTACCCTATCCATACCCCTCATACTTTTGTACACCTCTATAAGGTCACCCCTCAGCTTCCTACGCTCCAGGGAAAACAGTCCCAGCCTTATTTCAAAGACTTCACTAGTTGCAGTTACAACCTAGAAATGCCATAATCATACTGAATCGCTGTTTCTCATCATGAACCAATTCTCTATCTAAACTACAAACTACAATCCTGATATGCTCTTATATTTCACACCAAGTGTACGTCAGGAATATCATGAAACATACTTTAGAAATCGTTATTTTCTGCATTTGCTGACTGGATTTCGATAACCAAGATTGATTGATTGTGTGAAGAAGTCATTGTGTTTTGTCTTTCATAAACTCCTGTTTGCATTGCTTCATTTTTTTGGTGACTGCTAAATGTTGTGCTACCACCTCCTTAAAATGCGTGTTAACTCTGCTGCTCCATACTTTGGAGGTTGGAATAACTGGTGTGTCATGTCCTGCTTCCACGTTCTTCTCCTTGGTAACTGAAGAAGAGTAACCTCAATCAATAATAACAGATGAACTAATGCTATAGGGATCACCTGGCATCGCACACCAGCCCGCGAGCCAACTGAGTCAACAATTGAGAAGATGGCAGCCCCGTCCATGTGGGAAAGATAAGTGAGGCTTTGGAGTTCAGAGGTCGACTTTTCAACATGTGAACAAAAGGAAGCTGCTGCAATGTTAATCCTGGCAGGTAAAATGGGGAGAATTATATTACCGCATGGAACCTGTAATTCATCAAAGCGGTTTCACCCTTGAAAGAACAAGCATCAAACATAAGTCGCCGTTGGAAAATTGCAACCTGAGAACATTACATTTTAATACGTACAATCCGGAAAACTCCAAGCAACAGTGTGCCATTTGCATTTTGTGCGAAGAAGATTCTGGCTGCTGCCACATGTTTGCGGCTCAGGTATACAACAATCCTCCACATTTCTCCTGTGTCAACAATAACAACAACTTGCTTCGATATGACAACGTTAAAATACCAGATTCCGAAATGGTTCACACGCCAATAAAAAGGAATCACAGGATTTCAATGATGAAGGTGAGCAACCCCACGTGATGTCCTTCTAATTTAAGACCTGGGATATATTTGATCTGTTTGTGTACCATTTCTTTGGCTTTAAAAGGACATCCTGGATTATGTCTTCGATCCGCAGGGAAAATAAAATAAATAGATTTTGTTTTTCATTGAATCTCTGTTGAATTCTGATATTTGTAGGTATTATAAAAAATTGACTGCTTTCATTATGCAAAATTATTCAGCTGTGCCATTGATAGCAAATCGTTCATGGGAGAACAGTGTTCTTTTCCCCTGAAGTAAATGACTTGTGCATCAAATTCACAGCTGGCTTTCATTTCTTGGAACAGAATTATTTTTCCAACATTCATGGGAGAAAATGTAGTTTTTTGTATTGTTATTGAAGAGGAACATTTCCGAAGCTTTTGACTCTAATAAAACATGAGCATCTAGCCAAAATAATTTGATCGTCTTTTGCAGAGGTCACCTACAGTGAGACAGAGTTTGATTCAGGGAGGTTAATTGCTTCCCAAAGCTTTGCCCATTCTACCTCGTTTCTGAGTCTTTAAGAATGTTTCAACTCTTCAAAAACAACTATGAGAAAGGCAATGTTTCAGAAGTGAAATTATTGAAAGTGAACTCACGATGAGCCTGGCAAAGCTGCTGTGCCACAACGCTCGTTGTTTTTGTAAAAGCTGTTCCTTTTCTAAAGGTTGCAATGTCCTTGCTTTTTTTTCAGAGGGGTAGTAAATCGTCTCGGTTCTGGTCAGTCTGGTTTGGTTCAGACGTTCAAAGATATTGAGAATACTTTTTTTGTGTATACGTAAACAGACGAGGCTTCAGGCCAAAGTGGTTATGTTTTAGAAGTGATGAAATCGTATGCCTAATCCTCGGATGCTGCCTGACCTGCTGTGCTTTCGCAACAACATACTCTCGACCCATGTTTTAGAGGTGACATGTGTAATGAAAGGAGCCCTCTAGTTGAGCTGACCAGCCCAGAAATGGTTGGAAGTTCAACAGTGAGCCGCGTGGAAACTCTCTTCTGCCCTAACTTCAATCTGTATGCAAGAAATTTATTTTTTACTATGTTTCAAAGGGAGCTTGCAGAATGGAACTGTCGTGTATTTTTTTGGAACAGTATACTTGAGTCAAGTTTGGATAGAATAAGTTCTGTAGTGATTCTCTATTCTGATCTTCGTGTTTCATTGTGTAATTTTGTGAATTAATACTTTGTCTGCTTTAATATTGTTTGTCAACCTCGCTAACAATCCAGGTAATTTTAACTGTACGACCGAGACAAATTGCATAGCTATGTTCCAGGCAGCCTGCCCAAGAATGTATTGTGTGGTCTGGCCTAGTCCATAACAGTTGGAATTGGTAGACAAGCTGAAGTTTGGATTGCGTTTGTCTGTGAGAAAAGGACAGGTAATTACAACAATAACTCGTCAATTAATTTTCGTGGAACGCCATCGGAATCTTTGGAAATGGCAGAATTGCAGATAAAGCAACTTGAACTGGAAAAGGAATTGAAACAGTTTCAGTTATGATTAAAAGCGAAGGATAGGAAGAATAAAAAGAGTAAAAGAGAGAAGAAAATCATAAAGAGAGAATTTCAACTTTAAAAGTTAGCAAATAGAGAGGGAAGTCACTGAGAAGTGCAGACATGAAGATAAAATGTCGGCTGAACGAGGAGGATCGTGGAGATAAGCAACCCGATCGTAGACAAATACCTGATGGGGTTCTGTTTAAATATATATAGACATTGTTTAAATTTGATGAGAATGTTGTATAAGCCTTTTAATTTATTTTCAGAAAAAGGTTAAACAAATGTGTTGTTCAGTGACCACGAGGCGTTATTTGATTCAAACAAAGCCAATTCGTATAACGAGTGAGGTATCTGCATCTCGAGGTGACGAAAGTCATCTGAAGTTCAAATGAGCTTGAGACAGAAGCCTACAGACAGCGTTTCAGGAAACTGAAAGGTGCCTCTGCTTAAACGTAAAATAAGTTTGAAAAGATCAAAGTAATTTTTTGTCGTTGGGTAAAGGAATTAAAGATGGAACTGTGACACTTTTACAGGGATTCTTATATTGAAGGAGCACAAAACACAATTCCTGATGTCATGAGGACTCATGTGGAAGAACAGAGGTAAAATGGAAAGGTGAAAAGTTGAAATGGTTGATTAGGATAAGATTGTCCATCAATCAAACTTTGGCTTCTGTGAGGGACATAAACTGTGTAAAAGAGAACTCCGCAGGTGGTAAGGTGGTAGATCTTATTGAATGTAATGAGGATCACTTACAAATGATAAAAAGTGAACCTCGAAGGGGAAAGGACAGGAAAAAAAAAAGCTCAGGTGTTATCACTGCAATAAAGTAATTCAGATGAAATCGCAAACTTGGAGGGTCACAAAGAAAATATTGGGAAGCCGGTTGTCGGATTAGTCATTGAATTTTGTTGAAGTGGTAAATGAAAACACATTGCAATCTAAAAGCTGGCACAAGAAGGTGCAACCTGATTGGAGGTGGGTTAACAAAAATGTGTGAGATCTCCCGAAACGATATACCGGTGAGAAGAAGGTTTACTGGCACAGGCAGAGAGTTGCAGGTAAAGAAGCTACAGTATTAAGACATGGAGAAGTATGTACATTTTGATGCTGAGACCGAAGAAGATATGTCATTCAGAAGGAGAACTGGAAGTGATCCATGATGTAAAGAGTGGTTAGAGTGTCCGGTGAAACCATCAATATATTATTCTACACTTAAAAAATGGGCCTTGACCTTGGTGTTGGCCTGCAACATGGCAGTATTTAATTTCCGAATAACGTGACTGAGAAAAACCTATAAAATGATCATAACCCCTTACCGTTTTTGGAGAAATTTAAGGAGAAAAAAAATCCCATATATTTCGATGTAGCGTATTATTGCTGACATAGAGTTCGAAAATTATACAGGTGACTGTATGAGAAAACGGAATTGCAAACACGTTGTCGGGACTTGGGTAAAGACAGACGGAGTTGATCTGTGGCAGGAATAAGCTGACTGAAATAGAATGTAGTTGTGAATGTGTGCATGCTTAGAGTCAATGTAAAATATGTGCATTGTAGTCTATTTATAGGGGAATAGGAAGAGGTTTAAAATGAAGCCATCCTTGCAAATTGGTAGATCTTTTTTTTTTAAAACTGAAGGTGTCACGATACTGTCACTTTCAAAAATATATTTTATCTTCTGAAGAGACGTCCTCAACTCAGACGACCCGAGGTAACGCCTGAAATGGCTTCAATGAGTAACTAAGGTGGCCTTTCGGTTTATTATAAATGGTGGTGATAATGAAGGGCAGTTGCAAGGTCACAAAGATCAGGTCATCACGATTTTTTTTTAACTGTAGCATTCAGAAGCAGCTTGAAGGCCCAGAAGGGTTGGAATTTCAGCAAATGATCACTAGCAGCTATTGTTTCTTTAATCTCTCTTGGTGTTTTTTTTTCCGGTTTGGAGAACTGCATGTAAGAATTTGTGCTTAAATCAATGTTTTTGTGAAGGGATGTTTTTTTATGGGATGTCACCGCATTGAAACTGTTTGTATGTTTTCCAGTGTACAAGCTATTCCAAATTGTTATTTGTTTGCATTTTAGATAGAGCGTTGCAATAGATTTTATTTCACTTAATGTCGAGTCGCAAGACATCTGGAATATCCAATGTATGTCGATGTTTAAAATAATGAAAAGGTAAGGTCTACGCTACTGCCAAAAGTATTTCTAGGGGGATTGGTCTGTTCCATAACATTTGGAACTGATGGTCTTCTGCCTGACTCCTGTTCTTGAAAGGTTAGTGGGCCGTGCTGGGGATTGATTGCGAAAGGTTACGCTGTGAGCTGCCTCAGACATTCAGGGAGGCCTGAGGATTTGGTGAACCAACTCTGAGCGGAGCATGGAGATTGCAGTTACAGCATTTAGTCTTCAACCTGATGAACAAATGCAGCAAAGGGTGCAGAGAGGGGAAGATCTGAATGCTTGGGTGTGTGTGTTGGGGGAAAGGAATCTTTCCTATCCATCTCGGGTTTTCCAAAAACAGCTTCCCAAACTACACTTAACCCAGGAGGAGAGTATGACAGGACCTTGATTGAACATGGAGCTTGTCACAGAGTTGTGGTACCTCCTTCAATAGGCCATCAGCCTCACTGCAGAGGGAGAAATGGCGCTACCAGTTGTTATTAGGCTCACAGTTTCATTCAGCTTATATGATGCAGAATCATCCAAGCAGTCGTGAATGAAGCATTATTGTGATGGTGTGGAAGGGTACTACACCTTCAATGAGTGAAAGGCTTAGACAGGCATACAGAGTGCTGGAGAATTTACCTTTTAACATTTGGTCCAGCAGACAGAGTAGCTGGTTGCCTGATGATAAAAGCAAATTCGAATTCAACCAATCAGCTTTAGTTATAACGTAAAAGTACCAAACTCAAATCAAGTTTGAAAATCTTGACATTATTAAAAGCCAGTGACAGAATCGGATGTTTTGGGGTATATGATTGGGAATATGAGAGAGAGCTGCCAAGCCACCAACATCTGCAGAGTGCCTGGATTATTAGCTCTCTTAAAATTACCTTCATCAATCAAGACTTGCGGGTGTCAGTGTTGGATTGTGGTTTACAAAGTTAAAAAATCACACAACACCATGTTATATAAACCAGTAGGTTAATTTGGAAGCCTTCGCTTTCAGGATGCTGCTCCTTCATCAGGCGATTATGGAGTAGCTAATGAAGGAGCAGCGCTCAGAACGCTCGTGCTTTCAACTAAAATTGTTAGACCATAACCTGGTGTGACAGGAGGTTTTAACTTTGTCGATCAATGACCTGTGAAACAGAAATCGCTACAAAGAAGAAAATCTAAAGAGGAAGATGCCAAGAGAAGTTTCGACAGCTGGCTGGTTTTGAAATTTGAATTTTCGTGAAATCTTATTCCGGGGTTTTGTCCGACTGGTATTCTAGAAGGGAAAATTAGCAATAGGCTAGAGGAAATAGTTATAAATAGTTGTTAGTTAGTTATTCTCTGTTCCAGCAATGAATTTGTTATTTTTTACTTTAAATAGTTCTTGGCCTTTGAATTTTCACAGATTATCACACGGGATAAATCGCTCCTGTGTTACTGGTTTAAATTAAGAGTGTGTGTGGCGGGGGGGAATGGGGGGGATGGGTGAACACTGTGTCGTAACAGCTTGGTGGCACGTCGTCGGGATTTGAACGGTATGCGGGCTTTTGTCCGCGATTTGTAAAGATTGAGTCCTAGATTTGTGATTGGAACTGGTTTAGACAGATTTGAATAGGTTTATCGGTATGAAAAATCCCTGCAGATTTAAATACTTGCAGGTTGCTGCCAGAGATTTCAAAATAAAACGTAAGTGAGATTATTTGTTTCATTTCGGTTACTTGTAGTTGGATAAATCAAAAGTGAGAGAAATGTCTCTTAAATTTCCATTGGGTTCTGGTATTTAAAGATGATTCTGAAATTTGCCAAGAAAGTTTAGCAGGAAAGAACGAGGGTTACTCAAACACTTAGCTATGTCAGAGAAACAGACCACTGCAGTTGAGTCAGAAAAATGTAAATTACACTTGAGGAAAATGAAGTTAGAACAGAGAGGGTAGAAAATGAGAAAAACGTTCTTAGCTGAGGAAAGAGAGGGGGAAGGGAGAGGAACTGAGAGAGAAGAGAGAAAGTGGACAAAGAAAGAGAAAAAAGGTGCATCGTTGAGCAAAAGGAGAGGTGAATTTGCACTTGAGACGTTGCAAGAAGTGAATAATGTGAAAGGAACAGGATTGAGATAAAACCAGAATACAGAGATGCATGCAAATGTGTTAAAAGTCTACCACATTTAGATGAGAAAGGTTTTGAAGAATTCTTTATTGCATTTGAAAAATTGGCTCAGCAGATAGAGTATTCTGAGGATTTATGTGCCATGGTATTTCAGATTGAACTTCTGTGGAGAGCTAGTGGGGTATTTGACCCGCTGTCAGATGAGAGGTCGAGAGATTATGAAAAGATGAAACAGGCTATTTTATGATCATTTGAAATGGTACTTGAATCATATAGACAGCCGTTCAGAAACACAAATAAGGAACCATGTCAGACGTAATGTGAGTTCAAAATAATTAAAACTCGGCATTTTGAGAGATGGGAGCACACTTTTATAATAGATATGACCGATGAGGCTCTAAGAAACATTATTCAGCTGGAGAAGTTTAAAAAATAATTTCCAGAGATGATAAGAAATCACGAGGAAGAACTTAAAAATTAATGCAGTGAGAAGGGCAGCAGAATTAGCAGATGATTGCATGGTCGTGCATATGACAAGATTCGAGTCAGAATTTCATCTTGTGAGGTATAGAAGTTGGGAGAAGGGAAGATCCTACACTATGAAAGCCAAAGGTAGACAGCCTGGTAATAATTTGCCATTAAGAAGTCCAAGAGCGTGGTAAGGACGTGAAAGGCCTCATTGTTAACACTGTGGTAAAGTGGGGCATGTAAAGTCACAGAGCTGGTCATTGAAGAAATACGCTGATAGTAAAGCTGTGGAAAAGGGAAGTTAAGCCAATGGCATTGTTGAAGGTAATAAAGGAGACCCCAAAAAGAGCCAAGGAACTGCAGGAGAGTGCACTACCCAGGCTGGGGTTGGGTATGGATTTCGTACCTTGATCTCATTAAATAATTCGCCTAAATGTGTAATTTTTACTCAGAAAGTAAAGGGGGAGGAGGACAAAAGACATAATTTTGAGAGATACAGCACGTAGCCAGTCGCTGCTTATATAGGATAAGCGAACAGGCACTCTTTCTGATCTGTTACCTGAGAGTGTGGTAATTTTTGGGATAGATGGGCAGATATTTAGCGCTTCCCGATGTAAGATCATGTTGTTGCACCAACCCAAGACTGGGGAAGTTGGAGTGGGAGTGATTGAAAATTGTCAGTTCCAGGAACTCAGTTTGTCCTTGGAAGTGACTTGGCAGGATCCAAAGTGAGAGTGACACCGCTTGTTGTGTTGAAGCCCAAGGAAGTTTTAGAAACTGAAAAGTTAAAACAATCCTGGTATTTTCCAGACTGTCTGGTAACCAGATCCTACGACCAAAAGTCAAAGTACGAAGCTAAAATTATAGAGAAATTTGAATGAGTTGAGTCTCAGTTCACGGACACCCTGTTTGATGTAATGGTGCAGGAATAATCTCAACAGGCAGATGGTCAGGCAGACGAGTATAGTCCTGAAAGGTTAAGGGACTTGTAAAAGCGAGACAAGACGATTAAAGATACATATGTGGACGTGTACCCTGAAAACGAGGCAGAGAATATTCCGAAGGCTTATTATCTGAAAGACGTAGTTAAAAATCACACACCAGGTTATCGGCCAACAGGTTTAATTGGAAGCATACTAGCTTTCGGAGCGACGCTCCTTCATCAGGTGATAGTGGAGGGCTTGATCATAACAAAGAATTTATAGCAAAACCTTACAGTGTGTTGTAACTGAAATTATACTTTGAAAAATTCAATGTATAATTTCAATGACATCACACTGTAAAGTGTTACTATAAATTCTGTGTTACAATGGAGCACATCCAGATGATATGGATTTTGATGCGCCTCAAAATAGATTTCAAAATGCAGAAGTCCTTGAGGAGTGGGATAGGTTAGTAATCTGGCTGTCTCAGGAGCATAGAATGCAATTGAAAAAAAAATGCTACTACAGTAGAAGGACTTATGTAAGAATCAAATGAGGAGGAGTAATGCTGTTGTTAATGAAGGAAACGTACGGAATACTGCTCCAATCAAACAATACCCTTATCGGATTAATATTTCCAAAGCAAGTCAGATCCAGAAGGACGTGGACATCAACTAACCAACCTAGAGTGAGTGTTTTTCGGCGATATTCTTAGTTCACAAACTGGATGGCACTCAACAATTTTGTTTGGATTATTGGCAAGTCAACGCCATTTCAAACTCTGACTCATATCCAATTCAAAGAGAGGAGGACTCGGAAATGGTCAACATCCACCAGTGGAAATGTTCCTGGACTGAAACACGCCTGTTGAGTATGGGAAAGGCCGAAGCATTTAAGGTGTATGTCACGGATAATGTGTCAGAGACGGTGGTGTACACGGATCACAATCTTCTTACATTCTTTGTCCGCTCTAAAGACAAGAATATGAGACTATTTTTCTGGAATGTTATCTCACAAACTTTTAATTTAAAAATCACACATCTGTGGGTCATAATAATGTAGTTGCAGATGTGTTATCATGGAGATAACTGATAAAAGTTAGATGAGATTTGGATTTCTTTAAAATTACATACATAAACAGTTATATGGGAAAACGTTATGGTGCACTTAAATTAAAGTTATTGGTGCGTTAGTGTAATGCGTTTCAAGAACACAAAAAAAAGAATGAAGTCATTATTCATGAGGATGGTTAATTTATTCTTACGGAGGGAGGCGTTATGAATATTAAGAAATTTAAGAGCGAGTAGAACTACCTGACAACAGGAAGTGTTCAGAACAATACAGAATGTAACCTTTAGGTCCAGCAGATTGCCTGGAGACAAAATCAATTAAAATTCGACTAATCACATTACATTATACCCCGAAACAGCAACTTCAAACCAAGATTGATTTCAATATTTGACAAAATTAATATCCAATTACACAATCTAATTTTGAGCGAGTATAACGCCGGGAACAGTCGAACAGTTGAGAGAGAAATGACGAACGACCAACAGATGTAGGTGGCTAGTCAGTACTCTCCGTGAGGAGCCTGCTCAGAGAGGGAGTTTGTACAAAGAAAAACATCAACACCAGCCTGTAGAACAAATCGTCAGAGGAAGATATAAAGATAAAAGTTTGGTAGAAGATTTGTAGCTCAGGTGCTCGTTGTTGTGGTTCTGTTCGCCGAGCTGGGAATTTGTCTTGCAAACGTTTCGTCCCCTGTCTAGGTGACATCCTCAGTGCTTGGGAGCCTCCTGTGAAGCGCTTCTGTGCTGTTTCCTCCGGCATTTGTCGTGGCCTGTCTCTGCCGCTTCCGGTTGTCAGTTCAAGCTGTCCGCTTTATTGGCCGGTATATTGGGTCCAGTCGATGTGTTTGTTGATATAGTCTGTGGATGAGTGCCATGCCTCTATGAATTCCCTGGCTGTTCTCTGTTTGGCTTGCCCTATAATGGTAGTGTTGTCCCAGTCGAATTCATGTTGCTAGTCATCTGTGTGTGTGGCTACTAAGGATAGCTGGTCGTGTCGTTTCGTGGCGAGTTGGTGTTCGTGTATACGGATCGTTAACTGTCTTCCTGTTTGTCCGATGTTGTGTTTTCTGCAGTCCTTGCATGGGATTTTGTACACTACATTAGTTTTGCTCATGTTGGGTATCGGGTCTTTTCTTCTGGTGAGTTGTTGTCTGAGCGTGGCTGTTGGTTTATGTGCTGTTATGAGTCCTAGTGGTCGCAGTAGTCCGGCTGTCAGTTCAGAAATGCTCCTGATGTATGGTAGTGTGGCTAGTCCTTTGGGGTGCGGCATGTCCTCGTTCCGTTGTCTCTCCCTTAGGCATCTGTTGATGAAATTGCGAGGGTATCCGTTTTTGGCGAATACTTTGTATAGGTGTTCCTCTTCCTCTTTTTGTAGTTCTGGTGTGCTGCGGTGTGTTGTGGCCCTTTTGAATAGTGTCCTGATGCAACTTCTTTTGTGTGTGTTGGGGTGGTTGCTTTCATAGTTTAGGATTTGGTCTGATTGTGTGTGGCTTTCCTGTAAACCTTTGTGGTGAATTCTCCGTTTGGTGTTCTCTGTACCATCACGTCTAGGAATGGGAGTTGGTTGTCCTTTTCTTCCTCTCCAGTGAATCGGATTCCTGTGAGTGTGGCGTTGATGATCTGGTGTGTGTTCTCTATTTCTGTGTTTTTAATTTTTACAAATTAATTAATTAATAGGTAATTAATCCTTTCAGCATTCTTGTTAACCCCTATCACAGGGATGATAGCTTCCCATCCCGCGGCAATCTCATTGCGGGCCTTAACCTCATTCGGAATATCTCTTGGCTGTCCTCTGCTATCAATCCGAATTGTCGGATCAGGGACATACTGTCACTTAGTTGGCGCAAAGATGACTGTGACGTAGCGTCAAGCTGTGTGTGTGGCGATATAACCACCTCGCATTACACAGGCAGCGACGGGAGCAACATTCATTTATACCACAAAGCCACCAAGTCTCTGCCAATGGGATGCGTTGGGAATTTAAAACAGACCCAAACGTGGTGTGCACCTCAAGTTCAATCGTATTCCCGCAAAGACCCTTAAAATAACCTACTATTGTGGAGCCATTTCGCTGAAGGGATTCAAAACTCAACCCTTCCAGAACCCGAAAGCAACCACGGGGAACGTGTAATTAGTCTTACTGGTGGACCACGGGGTGCTATAGCCACACCACCATTGGAGTTTCTGCCTGCCCACATCATCCTGCTGATAGAACGTAGAGGCCTGAAGTAGGAGTGACCAAGTGGCAATGCGATTGATTGTAATCCGGATCATCCAAGTTAAGAGTTCGGCTGGAGTGCTGCTAACACCAATGTGTACAGGTGGTCCAGTTATAAGGGATAGGGACAACATAGAATCTGGGGTTTGCCTTTGTACACAAGAAAAAGTCCTGTCTAGCCTTCATTAGAAACGTATAGTTTGCCCATTGATACAAGGCATTGTCACAGCCGCGTGCCCATGTTAGTGCAGCGAGGTCTGCACTTCTTATACGTCTTTACCCCCCAGCATGATAGACGCTGGCATTACAAGTCTAGGTCTGCCAACTGAATGGTGTCCAAGTCTGAGTATGCACGTCTGGCATCAGAAAGGTGTGTGTCAGGGGCATCCCCCATGTCTTTCCCCTCCCCGCTGCCAGGAGTACTATGCTCCACATCTCCATCACAATCATTTCGAGAATGATGTGTATCCCCAATAACCTCACCTGTACCTTGTTTGAAACCCTGCTGAGGAGTACTAGCCTTCTGTGTGTCCTGCCCGTGTCCAAGTTCCTCAGCTTCAGCTCCACTTAGCTCTGTGTCAAAGTTAGTTTGTGCCGGTGGGAGAGACTTATTAGCATGATTAAGGCATATGTGCTGTCCTTCCATATGGATGGCGGTAGGTGATACCTTAGTCACTACGAAAGGTCCCTCTCTCCTCGCCCCATTCCAGCGTCTTTGAAAAACCCGCACGTACACCCACTCCCCGGGTTTAGTAGGTCCTTCCTCGTTGACATGTGGCGGTTCCCTTTGTGTTTCCTGCAGATGGATAGTCTCAGGTATCATAGTTAGCTGCTGCATATATTACTTAAGTTCGAAGATTAACTGCTCCAAGATAGGCCTTTGTATGGGCCTCTCCACCTGGGCACTTGCGTAGGTCTATCTGTGAGTATCTCACGCGGTGTTAGATTGGTCATGCGATTAGTCTGCATGCGATAACTCATTAGTGGCAGCGCATCAACCCAATTAATGTTGGTGCTTGCACAGATCTTGTTTAATTTGGCTTTCAATTTCCCATTAAACCTTCCTACCATACCCTGTGCCTGGGGATGATACATGCACCCAAAGCTCTGATTGATTCTCAAAGGCTGCAGCACCTGCTGAACTACTTTCTGCATGAAGGCAAACCCATTGTCTGAACTAATTTTCGATGGTATAACTAACCTTAGGATAACTCGATTCGTCAGAAATTTCACTACTGCCCCAGCTCCTGGTTTGAACCGTATTTCCACGGGGCTAACTGATTTCAGAGTCCCCACATCTGTATCATGCTGTGACCACAAAGTAGCTCATAATGCATCCATTCACTCATTACCATGTTGATAACCTTCCTTCACTGTCACTGGCATGCTCCGCTGGGGTGTGACCTTGCGTTCCTTCGGATTCCCTGACAAGTTGCAGCATGTTAGGATTTTAATACAGCTGCCATCCCTGGATTTATAAACCCCTGTCGTGTGCATATGCCATTATCTAACTGTTTCGCCAAGACTGACCAGTGCTCTTAAGTCTTTCGATTAATATCCCTTACTGGTAAATGTGGTCTGGCGCCTGATATACCATATCACTATTCCAGGAACGCTTGTCTCTCTATTTGCAGAATCACTCCCTGTTCCCCTAAGAGCATTGCTTCACTTCTCAAATGCTGGGGAGCAGTGAGTTCCTGCTGCTACTGCTTCTCTAACACCTCAACTCATCAAATATCACTGTAGAGTGCAGCTTAGACTTAGGCGGTCTTGCTTTCATCAACATCGTCAACACTTCTGCTTCCCACGTCTCCCAAAAGTCTTGAATATTACTTGCTATATCCCCTATCCAATGCACATTAACATCTATAACTTCTTGCATCACTAATTGTGTATTGGCCTTTTCTATGACCAAGCCCTGCTGTATGCACTCCAACCTTACCTCTAAATGTAGTAAAGCATCCCCTCCTAACAAGTTAATTGGCGTCTCTTCAGACACACATACTTGCAGAACTGTCTCCCTACCTTCAATTTCCAATCACACTGGAGCTGTAAATCAGGTTAACTGTGATTTCCCTGAGAACCCTACGGTAATGCAAAAACTAGAACAAACAGCGCTACCAACCATGAAACCAAAAATCTTGGACAGCTATGTAGATGTCAACTTTGTCATCAAAAAACGAAACAAGATAGAAGAGACATTTAACATCATCAACAACACCCTCACAAGCATAAAGTTCCCCAAGGAGGTAGAAACCGACAACAAACTCGCATTCCTGGATGTCATAGTCGAAAGAAAGGACAACGGAGAACTACAAACCTGCGTATACAGAAAATCAACTAACACTGACCAAATACCTAACTACACCAGCAACCATCCCAACACACACAAACGAAGCTGTATCAGAACACTATTCCAACGAGCCACGACACTGCAGCACAGACGAATTTCAGAAAACAGCGGAGAATCACTGTAGCAACGTGTTCAAGAAGAACGGATACTCAAAAAATACAGCCTTCAGATTCCTCAAGAACAAACCACGACAAGCAGACCAAATGCAGCCAGAAACCCTAACCACCTTACCATACATCAAGGAAGTTTCAGAAATGGCAGCCAGACGACTGAGAACCCTCGGAATCCTAGTAGTGCACAAACCCACCAACACTCTCAAACAAAAATTTACAAACTTAAAATACCCAGTACAGCCCATGCACAAAACCAACGTCATCTACAAAATTCCATGCAAGGACTGCCACAAACACTACGTATGACAAATAGGAAGAAAGTTAGCCACAGGATACACGAACACCTGCTGGCAACAAAAAGAGACGGCCCTCTGTCCCTCATAGCCCTACACACGGATGAAAAAAAAACACAATTTCGACTGAGACAACACATCTATCCTGGGACAGGCTAAGCAAAGACATGCCAGAGAATTCCTCGAGGCCTAGCGCACCTACCACAACGCCATAAACAAACACATAGATCCAGATACCATTTATCAACACCTCAGAAAACGAACAGGAAATATAATCACCACACACCCCAGGAAGCCCATCCAGGACCAGCATATAAATAGAAAGCAGGAGACAACAGCTTCGCTTCACTTGGAGTTCGCCACTAATGATGTGGGTAATGAAACGTTTGGATATCAACCGTATATCTCAGTGAGTAAATCTACACCCTAGATAGATACATACATGGATGGATAGATAGTTAGATTGATAGTTAGATAGTTAGATAGATAGATAGATAGATAGATAGATAGATAGATAGATAGATAGATAGATAGATAGATAGATAGATAGATAGATAGATAGATAGATAGATAGATAGATAGATAGATAGATGGATAGATGGATAGATGGATAGATAGATAGATAGATAGATAGATAGATAGATAGATAGATAGATAGATAGATAGATAGATAGATAGATAGATAGATAGATGGATAGATGGATAGATAGATAGATGGATAGATGGATAGATGGATAGATGGATAGATGGATAGATGGATAGATGGATAGATGGATAGATGGATAGATGGATAGATAGATAGATAGATAGATAGATAGATAGATAGATAGATAGATAGATAGATAGATAGATAGACAGACAGACAGACAGATAGATAGATAGACAGACAGACAGACAGATAGATAGATAGATAGATAGATACATAGATAGATAGATAGATAGATAGATAGATAGATAGATAGATAGATAGATAGATAGATAGATAGATAGATAGATAGATAGATAGATAGATAGATCGACAGACAGATAGATAGATAGATAGATAGATAGATAGATAGATAGATAGATAGATAGATAGATAGATAGATAGATAGATAGATAGATAGATAGATAGATAGATAGATAGATAGATAGATAGATCGATAGATAGATAGATACTCATAAAAGGTGCCCGACAATATTTTGAGTGTAATTATCTGAAATTACCTCAGACGAAATCTGGAAACCACAGCAGGTAAGGGAAGACTACAAATTGTCTGAACTCCACCAGATTGTGTTGACAGTAGCATGCAAACAGAAATTGTAACGGTTAGCACATGAATTACCGGTCGGAGTTCACTCAGTTGCACAGAAGTCTCAGGCTAAGCTGCAACACATTTCTATTGGCCTGGAATGCACAAGGATATTGTTATTTTTGGACGTCAATGTCAAAATGCCAATAAGGCAGTAATAAAACCGGAACGTTTGTTGCTGATTCCCACTTGCAAAGATCCTTCCAACGTGGTTTCTGTTTGAGTGTGTCGATCCCTTCCTGATACCGAAAAGAGGGAACCTGTACTTGCGAACGATAATGGACGTGTGTACCATATTTCCGGTATGCTATTGCAAAGTATTAAGGCAAAGCATAGAAGAAGAGTTATAAGCTTATTGATGCGCTATGAACTACTCAGAGGGATTCACTCTAAACAAGTGTCTAATTTGACTGTTGGGCTGTTCAATGAATTTATGGATATGTTAGGCACACAGCAGTTTAAAATCCAATGTGTGCCATACTGAATCCGAGGGAGTTTGAGAAAGGTGTCATCAGAGTCTGAAGGACACGTTAAAAGCGTGTTGTCAGGATTACTTGAATGATTGGCATAATGGTATCCGACTCCTGTTGTTTTGCCATTAGAGATGCCTCAAATGAATCTACTCACTTCGGACATGAAGTGAGAGGCCCTTTTAAATTGTTTCAAAAGAAATGGACAGAAACTAAGTAAGACATGTCACACTTGGATTATATATCGGAGGGGAGGGAGAGATTAAATCAGTTATGTGTGGTATTTAAACAGCATGTGAAGAGGGCACGGCATAGATTGATAAAACAAAAACTCTGAAATTCGGACGTTTTCCTGAGGGCATGATGTATTTGAGTTGTTACTAGTGGTAGAAATCCATTCAAAGCCAATTTTAATTGTCCCTAGCAAATTGAGAAATAGCTGAGCAGGTAATCTATCTGGTAATAAAGCCATGTCGGAAAAATACTTGTTTCGCTTATGTCATGTGAATATGTTGAAATCAGTGAGACGGAACTGGTGAAATTGGTGACCCACCTACTGAGGAATCAAATTGAGACGTTCTGGACTTTGATATGTCTCAAAATTAATTAAACAATGAGGAAGTCCGTTAGTAATGTTGTTGCTTATTGAGCTACCTTCCTCACGAGCAAAGAACCCAGATGACAGGATGTTGCAGCAGTATCAGTACATATGGAGAAGTATGATGTGGAGGACGAATGCTATTATGTCTGAGGTAGACGTCAGAAATTCTGTTCCGACAAAGCAACACGCCTACAGGCTTAATGCTGTCAAAACCACACAGGGCCAGACCGAAGAGAATGCGATATTCAAGAAAGGTATCATCAAACTGAGTCAGACTGGGTGGAGTTCGCCAATCAAGTTCGTTCAAACTTGCGGGGATTCAATGACTTTGTGTGTATTACCGGAAGATTAACGTCGTATCAATATCTGACTTATACACAATACCCATTTTGGAGGACCATTGAGAGGATGTTGGACTAGCCAGTTGAATCACAAATGTTGACTCCCTCCGTGGTTATTAGCAGGTAGCTTTATCCAAGAAAGTGAAAGGAATGTTCGCATTTGTCAATCCAAATAGGTGATATCAATTCAAAATGATGCTCATTGGAAGGAAGGAAGCACCAACCACTTTCCAAAGACTCATGAACAGATTTGTGACTGCATTAACAACGTAAGCCTTCTGTCTACATTATTTAGTGATTGTCAATGAGTCCTAGAAAGTCACATAGTGCAGTTGGCAGATCTCTTTAAACGCTGAAGAGAAGCAAAACAAGTAATAAACCTAAAGAAAACAGAATTCGTAGAGGCAGCGGTGACATCCTTGGAACATAACTTCGGTCTTGGTAGATTGGTCCAAATGCATGCAAAGACGAAAACCATCGCTGAAATACCACAGCCGACCTGGAAGAAAGAAGTGCTTCGGTTTTTTTTTCGAACTGAACGCATTCGACCGCACATTTTTGCAAACTTCAGGAGCACAGTGACACCATTAACAGATTTGTTGAAGAACAACACACAAGTTCGGTGGACAGAGCAATGCCAAAAACAATTTGACAATGCAATCGCATTATTAACGACGGCATCAGCTTTAGCTGCATCAAACGTTTCAAAACCCCTCAAGGTTACATTCGATGCTAGCGATATAGGAGTGGATGTACACTGCTACAGGTCGATGATGATGGAATTGAACTGTCATTTGGTTGCCTTTCAAAGAAACTCAACACCCACCAGCAAAAATACTATGCCATCGAAACGAAGATATTGAGTTTGCTAATGGCCATACAACATTTTAATGTTTATATAATGAACAATGTGTCAGAGGCGGTTTTGTACACGGATCACAAGTTTCTTACATATTTGGAACGATTTTTAGAAAATGAAATGAGACTATGTCATTGGTGTCTTAAGTTACAGAAATTACTTTCCAAATCTCACATGTTGCATATAGTATACATTGCGTATACATTGTGATAGTCGATGAGTTATTGCGAACTTAAAGGAAAGAAGTTTGAACAGATACCTATATATACTATATATATACAAATTTTGAAGAATGTCCAACGTATTTCATGCGAATACGATTAAGAATTCGAGAGAAAAGTGAAGCCACTTTTTCATTATGAAGGTTTTTTTTTAAATGGTGGAGGTGTTATGAACTTGACGGTATGGGTTCGAATTTTAAGTTAGTGTGACAACTGAAAACCATGAAGCACGTGTAAGTAACTGTATTGGAAAGCTGAATATATGAAGCAGTTGGCTGTCAACTGGATACCTCAGTTGTTTTAACCACCATTTGAATTTGCCAACTGTTGAAGTAATGCCCCAGAATACTAAACACAATCAAATGTGACTTTGAATCTTTGAGAATATCGAACCACTGAGATGAGCCGATATTTTTGTTAATCAGTGAAATTTGGTGAGCTCTCTATTGCTTGAATAGATAACGAGGTGAAGTGAGTTTTTGTGTGTGTCTGGTATAATTAACAGAGCGGTTTCCCGCTGTGTCATAGCAACAGTCAGTGATACAGCACTGATGAGTGCTGCAGAACAATGGGATCCAGCGGTGTCGATTCACAGTTAATTGAAATTGGAATCACAGGTCAAGAGGTTGTGAAGGAGCCTTTTGGCATGCTTCGTTGGTGGAACCATTGAGAAGACGATTTGGTTCGCCTTTTTGCAGTTTTGCAAAACATGGATGAAGCTACATTTGGAGAATTGTGTTTAGTACTGTCCTGCAGAGAGAATATCATTAAAGTGGAAAGAGTGGAGTAAAAGATTATTATGATGCTAACTAAATTGGAAAGCGAGTACAATTTTGTCTTATAAGGAAGGTTTTGACAGGTACATGGATCAGATAGGGATGGAAGGATATGAATTCAGCGCAGTCACGTGAGAGAAGTTTAGCTTTGAAAACTGACCAGCAACGACATGTTGGGCCGAAGGGCGTGTTGCCATGCTTTAAACCTTAATGATATGGGGATGGCGCTGTCTGGGAAACACTCAAGTTGACAGAATGTGACACTGCAGACAATGGTCCGACTGTTGCTTGATCTCTCTGGGAGAAATATTCAGGCGTCCAGTTTTACACTTTCCATGATAGAGTTAATAACACTCTATTTCAGACTTATTTTCAAATAAAACGATTTTGTTTTATTTTTCAGTTGAAGGTAATTGCAGTGATCAATAATTAAATTACCAGAATACACCGTGAACTATTACAGAAGTTAGCAAACACCGTAAACAACTGATTCATGTTCAGAGCAGTGTACACACCATTTTACCATCAGCAAATACATTGAAAATCGATTTTAAACAGGTTGCATTCAGTTTCAGTACAACTGGGCTCCACCACTGACTCCAACACAGGGGGCATCTCCCATATTTGTCCAGAAAGCTTCCAGACTTGTTCTGGACGATTATTCACACAACCACTCGCAACCGAGCAGTTAAGGACATCCCTGATCAACTGGGAAGTGTATAGGGAAGACTGGAAATCGACTGGCACTGGGATCAGTTCAGATTCAAACATAGTCTCACAGTCATACAAATGACTTTCCAGAAAACCATGCTTCACAAGTTTATTGCTACTGATGACTTCTGTTGCATCACCGAGGCTCTGCAAATGTGTACCTTGGATCTGATCCTAAATGAAGGAGATATGAAGGTGATAGACCCGTTCAGCGCATTTTTACTGAAATTGTGTTCCTCATAAACAATATCCAGTGCACGTCATTTCGACAATGTCAGTGCCAAAACAGAACCTTGTAGCCACATTCATGGCCAAGCATATTGCCAGGTCAACATCCTTGTTTCTGACTCAAGATTAAATTTTAAAAATAAATGTGTTCAGTATTGTCCTAAATATTAACAGCAAAATCACATCATTTATGTATTTAAAGAAACAGAATCCCAATAGTGTGGAAACAGGCCCTTCGGCCCAAGAAGTAAACATCAACCCTCCAAAGTGTAATCCACCCAGACGCATTTCCCTATTTTATCCTCTGATTAATGGAGCCAAGCTACACAATTCTGAACACTATGCGCATTTTAACATGGCCAATTCAACTCAACTATTCATCTTAAGATTGTGGGAGGAAACTCGTGTAGACACGGGGAGAATATGCAAACTACACTCAGGCTGGCATCGAACCAGGGTCCTGGTGCTGTAATGCAGCAGTGCTAAGCAGTGGTCCTCCACACCACCGAATGGCATGTCATCTTTGGATAATCCCTCATTTTTGCTTATCCAAGGTCAAACTAATATTAAATGCATGGACTTGGAAACGTACCATTACACATTCCTTGTATAACAGTAATGTGCTAATATTCACATATAATAATTTTCATGGCAACATTACCATTGTCCCCAAATGTTCTCGATTCCAGGTACGAATACCTTTTAAATTCTTCTGTCCATCTCACAGCTCAGTAATGTGGGAAATGATAGTCAGTGTACATGTCATGCTAGGTACGTAGGTCTTTCCTCTGCCAGACTAGCAATATATTTCAAAAAAATATCCTATTCACTGTTCACAACAACCAAGGAACTGACTGGACCCGATTAGCCTTCATTCGCGAAACCCAGACCTGTGTCTGACATGAGAAATGTTTGCTCTTTTTTTATTTCTAATTAATTATGAGACGAAGGCATTGCTGGTTAGACCAGTATTGATTGTCCTTTCCCTGGTTTCCCCTGAGAAGGTGTTGGTGAGTTGCCTTCTTGAACTGTTGTGGCCTGTAAGCTCTGGGAAGACTTAGAATGCGATAAGGGAGGCTATTAAACCAGTGACATTGATTGAACAGCGACATATTTTCATGAAAGGATAGTGAGTGCTTTGGAACAGAAGGTAACCATATAGTGTGCCATTAAATTGAAACGTGCGATGGAAGGATCCTTGATGAATTCCTGCAGACCACGTGATAGAACGTAGTCGTTGCTACGACTGAGCGGTCAGTGGATCAGGGGTGAATCTGCACTCATCCAGGTAAATGGGACTGATGTATAAAATGGTTAGATGCGGAACAATTCTCATAATGCACTGTCTCCATCTTCTTACCAGGATATGGACAGTACCGGTTTCGATACACAGAAAAGCCACACCTAAATGAACCTCTCTAGAATTTCTGACCACGTTCAGCATGAGTAAATCAGATCAGCAATGTCTGCAGCAAGGACTCCCAGGACAGGAACAACACTGGATAAGTTACAAGTTAAAAAAACATCTAAACTCTCCGACATGAAGCACAGTCGGGACAAGTGAGCCACAGTATCTGAGTTAAATTGAAACTCACTCTTGCTATGGACCAAATCAGAGCTCCTCAAAACATTACAAGAAGATCGCCCAGACCGGAATTTCTTTAGCTTTTTAAACAAATGTAAGGTGGCTATTCCAAGAGTAATGTGACTTGTCAAGCTACTCTGGTTTATAAAAGCAGCAGAAGGTATTTACAAAGTAAAGAATGACACACATGCAAAATTCAGCAGAATATCGAATGACTTAAAATATATAAAAACAAAATTGACTCTATTGCAACTTAATGGCGCTGTTGCAATTTCGAACATCCACAGTCCTTGGAAAACAGGTATATTCAAACGCAGGATCTTACAGGAGAGAAATGTAAGAGAGAATCAGTAAGAAAATCTCTGATAATCCAGCAACCTTTTTCCACAGCAGCTTTCCTTGACCTGGAGCATTAAACCTAAACCAATAAAAAATAAAACGCTGAACTGGGAGGACTGGTCACTTTTCTTTCATCGCACAAATGTTTTAAAAATCAACCAAATCTAAAAAAAAATTCCCTGATTGTTTCCTGAGGTAGTATCTGTTAGTCATTATTAAAGTAGCCAATTCAGATATTTCGGCAACTCTGTCATTGGGACAGTAGTTCAAGAAGACGAGAACGAAAAACTCTCTTTGTCGGAGCAACTTCATCACGTTCTGCACTGACCACATCAAACGCTAAATGACAGTTACATCACATGCTTAGGTATTGAATAGAACTTATGGGGCATAAGTAGCGCACCTGAAACCGAGTACTTTTCTAATACTCGGAACATATCCAGCCTCTAAACCTTTATTCTGAAAGTAAGACTACTTTCATGCTTTTAAACTGTCAGTACAGCTCTGTCGACTCTGTGCCCCACCGAATACTCCTAGGACATACGCAGCACAACTCTCAAATTAAAACTCCCTTCATACTTCCCGCATCAAATCTTCCCAGCACAGGTACAATATATGTTTGGATCATCATCTACACTGTGATTAAACAAACACTCCAGGACAGGTGCAGAACGGGCTTAAATACAGAGTGAACCCCCTTTTCAAATTTCCAAACCATGTTCACTGAAGGGTGTTATATTCCTTAAATCATCAGCCCACCCTGCCTATATCAACCACTGAAGCACAGGCACAGCACAGCGTTAGTTTTAGATTAATATCTTCATTTACACTGTCGTCATCAACCAATCTCAAGGTAGTTTCAGCACAAGGTTAGATGTTAATTGAATTTCCACTATTCCTGTCCCCATCAAACATTCCCAGAACTGGAACAGACCGAGCTAGATAGAAACGTGAATCTCCAAATACACTGGTCAATGGTCAAATTTGCGGGACATGTTTGGCATGTGTTAGTCATTGAACAATTCACACCACACACTTTATCTGTCAAGGACTTCCTGGACAGAGACTGTTCAGTGTGAGATACAGAGTAAAGCTCAGTCTATTTCCCCCCAAAAACACTCTAAAACAGATGCATACCGGGATGAGAGACAGAATAAAGCTGCGGGAACACTGAAGGATGCTTACAGAACGGAGGTAGACACAGAGTAAAGCTCCTACTACACTCGGTATTTTCACGTTCCCAGTCTGTGTTCAGCATACACTGAGGTATTGATTAAATCAACACACAAACTTCCAGCAAGAAATCCATTGGGACAGGAACAATATTGAGTAACATATTCAGACACATACAGCATGCTGTTACATTGAAATCACCTTCATCGACGCTCTCCTCCATCAAACACTCCCAGGGTTTGCGATACCCACAGCATTCGATACAAAGTAAAGCAACCATCGAACACTCATTGGAACGTTCACAAGATGGTTAAAAACAAGTTAAAGCTTCCTCAAAGTTGTTCATATCAAACATTCTAAGGAGGGGGTGAAGACAATTTAAAATACAAGTTAAAGCTCATTCTCTGCTGTCATCTGGTTGGGTACAAATTAAATCCTCATCTCTTGTCTTCATCAAGCTCTATCTGGACAGATACAGAACAGCTTTTGATACATTTTAGGTATTCCGTTACTCTGTGCCCATCAAACAATCTCAGGGGAGGTACGGAACGGGGAAGATACTTTTTAAAGTTCTGTCTACACGAGCCCCATGAAACATTGAAGGACAGCCAAGTGCGATATTGGGAAGATAATAAAGATCCATCTGTATTAATGTCCATCACACACTTACATGACACTTTCAGCAAAGTGCCAGAGAAAGAATAACGGTAATTGTGCACTTTCCATCTCATGTATGCCAGAATAGCTAAAGCATCGACTTCGATATGAAGGAGACTTCCTGTTGTACTGGCCTTTGTCCAAAACACAGGCCCGGGTCAGCATGGGTACGAGTTGATTAAATCACATCGCACACTGTGTCAACCAACTCTGCTCGAAAACGGACAGTGGTTAGAATGAAACTCACGCTGCACTGTCCCCATCAAACACTCCCAGGACAGGCACAGCATGGGGTTAAAGCTTTCCCCACACGAGCAATTTATGTATGCCTGGGTCATGCTCAACATGGAGTTAGATATTGATTAAAACATGTCATACCCTGTCTCCATAAAAGTCATCTAGGACAGGTACAACACGGTGTTAGTTCAAATGTAATGCTTCCTCTGATACTGTTCCCATCAAACACTCCTCGGACACATACGGAGCACATTTGGATCTCCCACGTCAATGTCGCAATCAGCCAGTTTCAGGGCAGGTATAGTGTGGTGTTCTGTACAAATTAAAGCTGCATCTGCAATGCCCCCATCAAAAACTCTCATGAAATGCAAAACATATCGTTCTATGCATAATAAATTTTACTGCACTGTCGCCATTAAACAAGGAACAACATGTTCATTACGGGATGAGACAGCATTTGTCCGTCTCAGACTGGAGAGTTGGGCAGAGTAGTGGCAGATGGAGTTCAATCCTGAAAAATGTGAGGTGATGTATTTTGAAGAATCTAATTCCACAGCGAACGATACTGTAAATGGAAGAGCCTTCGTAAATGTTGATGAGCAAGAGAAATCTGGGTGTTCAGGTCTATTTTACCGTGAAGGTGGCTGCACAGGAGGATAGAGCGGTCAAGACGGCATATAGTATGCTTGCCTTCACCGGACGTGGAGTTGAGCATAAGACCAGACAGGTAGTTTTAAATTTGTACAAGACTTTGATTCAGCCGCATTTCGAAAACGGTGTAAAACTCTGGTCACCACATTACAAAAACGCTGAGGACGATTTGGAGAGGGTGCAGAGAAGGTTTCCGAGGATGTTGCCTGGTATGGAGAGTGCTAGCTATGACGAGAGGTTGAGTAGGATAGGAATGTTTTCATTCCAAAAAAGGAGATTGAGGCTGGATCTGATTGTGACCTCCCAAATCATGAAGGTTACAGACGGTGTGGATCGAGATAAGCTTTTTCCCAGGGTAGTGGATTTTATAACGAAAGGTCATGCATTCAAGGTGAGAGATGAAATTTCTAAGGGGATACACGTGGAAAGCACTTTACACAGAGGATGTAGGTGCCTGTAAAACGTTGTCAGCAGAGGTAGTAGAGGCAGGCACTGTCGATAACTTAAAGATGCATCTGAACAGATACATGAGTCAGGAGGAAGCAAAGAAATAGAGATCCTGAGGAATTGGGCGATAGGTTTAAACAGTGGCTTTGGATTGGCTTCGGCTTGGAGTGCCGAAGGGCCTGTTTTTGAGCTGTAAATTTGTTAGTTCTTTTTTTCGTTGTTCAATAAATAAATTAAAACTCATTCTGCACTCTCTCCATCAAGGAAAAAGTGAGGGTTGCCGACACTGTAGATCAGAGTCTAAAATTGTGGTGCTGGAAAAGCACAGCCGATCAGACAGCATTGGACGAGCAGGGGAGATGATGTTTCGGTAATAATGACTTCATCAGAAATGTTGAAGAGCTTTTGCACGAAACTTCAACTCTCTTGCTTCTTTGATGCTGTCTGACCTCTGTGTTTTTCCAGCACCGCATGTTTTGGTTAAAGGATAAGGACCACATGGGATTAGATAGGGAATAAAGACCACATGGGTTTAGACAGGAAATAAAGATCCACCTGCATTTCCCCTTGTAAAGTATGCAGATCATTTTATAAAATCATTCCCACAGTAACCCTATTGATCACTGCCAGAACTGAGACAGCACGATGTTACACACAGGATTAATTCACTCTGCACTGTCCCAATCAATCATTCCCAAGGCATGGGTAGCTCAGGGCTTTTCACTCACTGAATTTTTCAGTGTTCCAATATAACAACTTCTCCGACCCCTTCCCCGCAATTGCCCTGTCTCAATACCGACCAAAAGTGGCCCGTCAATAGCTCCTCCATTAAACACTCATGTGTACAAAGACCGTTGGTATCTCATCTGTTTCTCATACCCTCCACCCCTCGCTCAGTCCCAGACACTGGGTAGGAGGACATAGTGAATATATGCAGTCATTAAACCTACTTTGACTGACTGCCTTCATGTACAGCAAAATCTCAGTCCTTCGGCATCGCCTGACTGTCCCTCATTGAGGAAGTATTTAAAGACGCAGGATGTCAATCTCAGATAACACTAGGAACAGGAAAAGCCCACTATTAGCTAATCACATATCCTGTACCAACGAGTCCAAATATAACCCAGCTAGGGAATCGGCGCCAAGTGATTCGCGCCAAAAGAGAGAAGAGAGTGAGGGTAGAATAACTCCGGGATGCAGAATAGCAAAAAGATGGAGGGTGGGTGAAATATACGTAAAGACTGAGCGAAAACCGAAGAGAGAGAACGAAGGATAGAAATACCGTTACAAATGTACGACACTATGGCTCAGTGGTTCACACCGCTGCCTCACAGGACCGAGAACCCACGTTCAGTTCCAGTCTCAGTTGTTGGCGTGGCATTCTCACATTCTCGCTGTGTGTGTGCGGGTTGTCTCCGGTTTCATCCCACAGTCCAAAGGTGTGCGTGTAAAATTGCCCTTAGGGCGTAGGTTGCATGAATTAGGCATGGGGATTGCAGCGTTGCAGGTAGGGTTTGAATATGGGTAACTTGGAAATTTGGTGTCTTTTCTTTGAGCCTATTGACCTGTTTGCAAACTTTGGAATTCTTTTCTACTCCGAAATCGCAGATTGAAGAAAGCCTCATATAATACAATTACCCTTTGAGATGCCAAATCCATATTACTCTGTCCCGTGCACAGCCTGCCCGTTACGTAAACTCTCCTCTGTGACAATCTGTCTCCCAGTCTGTCTCACCAAACACACCCAGCCCTGCCCAAAACGTTCACTGTCAATTTGCGGCTAGTCTCTCACCGCCTCAGGAATAAGGACTTGCGACTGTCTAATTGCCTACTCTTGTTCATCTTCATCACCCACCGATTTGCCCCGTCTATGGCTCTTCCATTATCCACCCCTATATATAAAAGTCAATCGATTAACAATCGTTGAGAGGACCCGAATTCCATAGTCTCTAATTTACATGCAATAAATGTCAAGATAGAAATTCTAAACAGAGAAACCGCTCCTTGTTCGATACATCTATCTGATGCTCCTGACCAGCCTCATCTCTTACAGTTCCTATGGGAAACGATTCCAAATTCATGATAACCTGCCCTGCCCCACAATGTCTGCACCTTGTCCAGTCTCGCAGTCTCTTCTTCCCCTCACACCCTCCCTTTACCTCTCTCTCTGTTCCTAATCATCCTTTAGCCTCTCACATACCCTTACTGTCAATGTTTCTCAGCCTCCTCCATTCCCTCCCTGCCGATCTCCCTCAACCTCTCCCCTACTCTCCATGTCAACCGTTGTCAGCCTGTCCCATGCCCTCTCTGTCAATCTTTCTCATCCTCTACTATATCTTCTCAGTCAAACTCTCTCAGCTTCCCTTATATCAGGAGTAACGCTCCTGTGTAATTGCCCTTCTCTGTGTACCTTCATCTCCTTACCGCCTTCACAAACTACCCCTCCTGAATAGTTCCTGCCTCATCAAAGCACCAGATATAAAATTTTATCTGTATCGTCATCCAACACAGTACTTTCCCTCTGGGAATCCCGGGCCCTTCCATGGAGGACATACTGAGAACGTGCAGAGAAAAAAAATCAGCCTTTATCCAGGACAACGTTGCAGTCCAATAGCATCAACTGCCTTCTCCTTACCGTGAATGTTACTTCATGCAGACAGAGCAAGATAAGGAGAGAGGGAAACAGAAAACAAGACAAATGGAGGAGCACAATGATCAGGACACAGAGAAATTAACCGAGAGAGAAGGAAGTTTACAGACAGAGAATGCTGCGAGAAAAACAGCAAAGGGCAGATGGTCACACAGAGACCGGTAAATAAATCTAGATAAAGAAACTTCCGAAAGACCGGGAAGGGACTAAGACTGACGAATATCCTGGGAGATGAACAGGCTTCCAAACAGAGAAATGGAACCCCGGGGGTAAAACAGAAAGTATGAGAGAGACAGAGACTGGGAAGCAAAGAACAGACAGAAAGACCTTTCAGAGAGGGAACCTGAAGACTCAGAGCAAGACAGAAGAAAGAACAGTTGGACAGAAGGGACAAAGCCCAGCGAGAAAAAAAGTAAACAGAAGTGCGGACAGAAAGAGAGAAGGTGTGAAAAGGAAAAAAAAAGACGACAAATGGGAGGATGGAGAGGCATGGAAAGAAAAGAAACGGGAAACCGGCTCGAGAGAAATGCAGATATAAAGATGCAATTTTGGAGAGATGATGATGCAGACAGTGGAAATAGGATGGTGTTTTGATACAGATGGAATGATGTACAAACAGGAACAGCGATATCCCACAATAATGAGGCATGAAATTATGAAGATTAATTCATAGGAATGCTACGATCGCAAAGCATGGACGAATACACATTTCCAGAAATGAGCGTGGATGCGGAGAGTTGTAGAGAGAGAAATAATGTAGAACCAGGATAAAGCTCTGAGAGATTTAGCGACACAGGGAGTGAAAGAAAGAGATGGGAGAGACTGCTGGGAGCGTGGAAGTTAAGTTGAGAACTGCAGTGAGAAAGGGATGCCGTGGGAGCAGTGGGATCAGACTGGCATCTATGCAGAATCCTGTCCCCACTTTACTTGTGGGTCTTGTCTGCGCCCACCTCAGACCTCGGCTGAATCACACAAATTTTTACCTGTGGGTGTCAATGCTTGACAAGGAGACAACGTGGTTTTATTATTTATCGCTCTCATCATCGCTCTCTCTTTCACACACACCATCACTGTCTCTCTTTCAATCTTTCTCTCTCTCTCTCTCTTTCTGTCTATCTGTCTCTCTCTCTCTTTCTCGGTACCACTTACACCCTCCATTTCAAAACTTCCAAATCTAGCTTCTTCTGTTGAAAATAAACGAAACTGTCTGATGATGCCATGTCTCACTCCAAATCACCAAAGGTTGCGCCGACTCTGCCTGCGTTTGATACTGTTTCTGCACGAAATATGATCAATGAACGTTCCACGTCTATCACTTTCATCTCTGTCCATCTCTCGTTCTGATGTATTTCCCTATTTGTTTCGGCAAATCCCAAGCGCTGTCGTCCATCATAACAGAGTATGTATAACAGAGTAATAAGTTTAAATGCTGCGTTTGATGTCGAACTTTTCCCTCCAATAATCTTACAGACGTCAGGTATTTACAGAAAGCAGCAGGTCAATATATTTATTTTCCATTAGAAAATGGGATACAACAAAAAAGGAGAGACACTCGAAGCAGGAACTTATAGCACTCATACTGATAAGAATGAGAGACTGTAGCAGTGAATCCCAGAGAGTGTTCAGAGAAGGGGCAAGTAACACCTCAGCTGATAATCAAATGAAGATTTATACGTCTTGAACATTGCATGCATTATTTGCTAACTGCATCTTCGTTGTTAATTCTTGTGTCTTGTGTACACCAAAATAATCTTATGCATCTGCACACACATTGGTTAAATAGTGGACTTAAAATCATTTTTTCACATCCCGTTCAAATATTCATGGTTTGTTGCCATTGCCAATCCTTCTTCCAAATATATGCGTTTACTTTCAGTATTTTATTTTATTCCCACAAAATAAAGAAACGTGTTTATGGGGGGTCTCCACAAACTTTTCATTCTATTCCTTTCTGTTTCTTAATCAATCACAGAGATTCTGTCTCTGATTTTTTGATCGATGGTAATTATAAATGGACAATTTACTTTTGGATTAAGGCCAAATGATCAGAAATGTTATAGCTTTAACAGACATAAACTGTGCAAAAATGTGTTTGTTGCTTCAGAAGTACGTTACGGAAGTGCATTGTATTAAAAGTAAAACCTTCAACCTTCTTAATTTAGCGAGACGAACGACCAGTGTAATCCATATTTCCTTAACGTGTTCAGAACAGATGTGGCCAGTAACAGTTATTATGTTGACTGTTGTTGTGGTGGAGAAGACTTCAGTGGATTACCAAACTCTCGATTGCCCCTTCAGAACACAGTAACATCCAGCATTATATGCGGATAATACAGAAAAATCATTTTAGCGTGCAAAGAGTAAGCGTCACCTTTCTACACTGCCTGTACAATTATTGGAATAATTGGAGATGAGTGATAAAACCCACACCAGGCGATGTCAACATTCCACCCAAACCAAGTATTGTTGTCACACTGAAACGGAAAGAGTTAATTAGAGCTGCTGGTTCAGTGACTGTGATTGATGAAAATCTCCATGGATCACAATTATGTGACTGGAGGTTTTCCCTGTTCTATTTATAAGGGACATTTTTCACTGTGTTTTTCCCCAGTATCGGTGGCAGCGTCATCCCCAACAGGATTGGGGTCAGCAGCTCCAAAGAGTTGGAGAGATCAGGAGCTGAGTCGAATCGACTGGAATGTTCCAAAATGGATCAGAATCTGAGACAAACAGATTGGGATGTTCAAACAATGAACAGGAGTTTATCATTGGGTCTTTACTGGATGTCTCTGTCTGGACTATGGTTAGAACAGCGGATACATGCCATACTGTTGATTATTCAGGCAGGTTACTATCCCATCCTCGCTATTGCTGGTATTCCTGGTAAGTCAATTTATGTCCATTTATTCATTCTGTGAACTAGTTTGAACGCCGATGCTATTTACGCTTTCAAGAACGATTTAAATTGTTGCATTTACTTTCAGTCACAAACGACATTGCTATTCTATGAATTTCATACCCTTCAATTACAAACATCTGAGGAGGAACAAACGTGTTGATGACCACCTGACCCCATTTTGTCCTCAGCTAAATCATGTCTCAATATACCTCTATCATCCAACCTGTCTGCTACCACCTCCATAATATCCCCAGTCTTCACTTCTGCTTCACTGCTGTTTCAGAATGCACCAATACCTCCACCGTGCCGGTTGCAGTTCTCTTTTGGTCATTCATCCAGTCACTTAACCTTGTCTCAAAATGCACTTAGGGAGGTGCAAATTGTGAACTCAGTTTCAATCTCAAATGTGGTTGTTGTCAGTAAACAAAAGGTTTCAAATCTAGAAATCAATCCAATATCATTTATTAAACAAAAGCATTTGTGGGACACAGACAGCGGCTGTACATTGCTTATTTCACTGCATTGTCCGTTTCCACGATTATGGGATGGATGGATCATTCATTCGTTAAAACCACAAACTCTGCTGATTTTCTTTTTGTTGCTTTGCTACGTATGCGAACGGAATTCTCCCAAGAAAAAAAAATTGCATAAAGCCGTTCCAGTGAAAGAAAATAAAAAAATAAACAAAGTCGTTTCACACACTTTAAAAACCATCGAATTTTCCATGGCTGCGAGACAAGCTGCAGGCGTCAGCAAATCAGGTTTTGGCCAAGTTTCGCAAAATACCCAAATTCAGCACACACAAACACACACACACACACACACGCACAGACACAGACACACACCCCTCCGCCATCAACCCGCAGTAGGCTTCAAAAGCAACGGGGACCGTGGACTCTAGACCATTTTCAAACAAAGCTCCACTGGTTGCCGATCACCCTTCTGGAGGAGACGAGCAGTAACGTCCGAATGTGGACGAGCCGTTGTCATAACACGAGCAATCAGTGTTTTAAGAATTGATAAAGTGTCATAAAGGCACAGCAACCAATTACAATAACTACGAGAACAATCATTGCATGCAAAATATAAGAGCTCCAATATCCGCCGAGTAGCCAATCAAGACAGATTGGTGGCTCATAATCATGGATTTGCCTCGCCTGCTTTGTAATCTTATCTGCCTCGTGTTGTACGGCGTCAGCCAAATTAGTCATATTATGCAGGGCATCCAGAATGTAAGTGCATCAGTCTGAGTCGAGAACAGCAAATGTAAAACTCTGTGCTGCACGCAAATCATGGAGGGCCATACGTTTCTGCACAGCAACAGGGTGGGTGGCAGCAAGCCCCGCCGTAAACTCACAGATGGCAGGGCCAATATCCTCAACGCCCTCGGCAGTGTTGTTAGCCAATTTTTACGAGATTGAGGTCATATTAATCAGTTCCCTAGCTCCCTTAGTTGTCTCATACACAGGGAAAACGATCATAAAGAACCGCTCAATCTCAGCTGTGAACTATTTCAAAGGTAGCTGGTGGTTGTTCAGAGAAGGCGAGCAGACGGGACCACGGAGGCAAGGTAGCAAGATCTACAATCGTTTGCACGGAGCCATGGGTAGGTGTTTAGGCCACAGACAAATTAGGCACAATTGTCAATTACAACGTAATCATTCTGAATTGCAATCCGAATTGTTTTGAAGCTATCATCTTATTGACTCACCCAAGACTCAGTATGCTCCCAGAGGAAATTCCTCGGCGACTGAATGGGGTAAAGAACTGAGAGTGGGATTACATTGCATTGACATGCAACCCATGCCTACTGTGAACCACTGAGCATTTAGATTGAACAAAGCCCTCACAAATGCACTTATTCAACCAACTGTCGTGGCGTTTCCCCCGCTGCAGATTCCCCCAGAACGTTCGCTGGGCACTTAAAACTCCATGTGCAGCAGGAGTCCCCACAAAGAAACCCCAGTTGTCCCGTCCATCTACCATTGTGGACGATGCTGTATTTTTGACGAAGCCTGAACAGTGGTCACAGCGGATGGCTTCCCATGACCTGAACCCATGCGTGTGATGTGGATAAAAGACAGAATTATGATGACAAAGATGCTGAGCATGTAAGGTCACATTCCCAGTCACCACAAAGGGTTCACAGATTAATGCAGCTATACATCTGGACAATCCATTCACTGCCAGTCCCTCTGAAAGGGCAAGTACAATATCGGTCGCTGATCATCGTCATGGAACTGGGTTACCACCCCCGAGTAAATGTCCCCTCGATCTTACATTAAATGTCGAAGTCTTTACTCACACCTGACCATCCTGTCCTGGGGCTGACATTAACATGATTTTCAGTTTCATAGAAGAGTCGTCTTACTCCCATCCCCAGTCAACTGAATCCATCGCTGGTCTAACCCCTTTTACCAAACATTGTATGGGATCAATGAATTTGGCAAACTCAGGGATAGCATTCGAGCAGTAATTAAACAAGCCCAATACCGTTCTCACACGACTGACTATCACAGGTGTTGGCATTTGTTGTATTGCCATTCTCCAGTTCAGGCACTTCTTTCATGCCTTGGGAGGTGAATTGTCCCAATGAAATAAAAACCTTACTTTTTTCAGCCTGTGCTCTTGCGGTCTGGCTTTTAACCCTCTATCCTGCAAGTGTTTGAGGGCTAATTACAGATCTTCCTGATGTCCCGGTTTTGACTCAGAAGGCAGGATAATGAAATCGACATATTGGTGTTTTGTCCTGCTATGGGACAAATCGATATCGCTCAGTACATTACTCATTAGATGGTGAAATATGGCTGGACTATTATGGAATCCTTTGGAAGTCTAATCCACGTATATTGTATATCCACAAAGATAAATGCAAACTTATGTTGGGAATCACGATGGAGGGCGATAGAGCAGAATCGATTTGCAATATTCAGTACAGAAAAGATTTTTTTGCGAACGGGGAGAGTCCAGTTAAGGTTATGCATGTACTGGCGACTATATTGAGTAATTGAGAATTACCTTAACTAAGGCCGTGTAATCAATTTTCAGTCTGTAAATCCGGTCAGGTGTACTGACTGGTCACATGGGGAATTTGCAGTGCACGTCATTTCCCTGGGAATTCCCTTTTCCACCAGTCCACTTACAATTTCCACATCAGCCCATCACGCAGGCAGTTTTAAAGGATATTTCCGGTACAGCTTGTGTTCAGAGCCCTCTACGACAATGGGGTCGATTTTATTCAAGCTTCTATCTAGTTTACTTTCTGCCCATACCCCCGAAGCCAAAAGTGGCACGAAAGTGGTTCTGCTACAGTTGCCAATCACGTCCTATGGGGGATGTGGCGTGGACGGTAGCCACGTAACTCACATTAGTCGGCATTTCATTTCCTTTTTCCCATCAGAAAGGGGCTAGATTAATTTACCCTTCCCACAAGCTATAAGGATCTCGTAGTCCTTCATGAAATCATTTCCCTTAATGATTCCCGAATTATTTTTACATACACATCATTGTATACAGGTTATTGATCTCTGCTAGAGAGGTCTCGCTCAAATGCACAACGGTTAGATGTCCGTACATCCCCGCTCCAGAAACCACTTTGTTCGTTTTGAGAAGTGGTGGATCCCTTGTTTACAAGCATCTCACATTGTCTACCTCCAACTAATGCAAACACGTAAATTCTATCCTCCTTATCACTCATCCCCATGGGGGATGGCAGACGTCAGTCTGATGTGATCGAGCTGTTTGTTGGTTTGCCATGTTTTACCCGACAAGTGTCTTCAGATTGGATCCTTTCGTCAAATTATTGATAGACACTTCCAGACTTTGCTTTGCTCCGTCGAGGTTCCCTTCAAGACTTGGTAAATTGGCCCTTGTTGCCACAATTTCGGCAAGAGTGTGTTGGTTTTGTTTAGAGTCATAGAGTCATAGAGATGTAAAGCATGGAAACAGACCGTTCGGTCCAATCTGTCCATGCTGACCAGATATCCCGACCCAATCTAGTCCCACCTGAAAGCAGTCGGCCCATATTTCTCCAAACCCTTCCTATTCATATACCCATCCAAATGCCTCTTAAAAGTTGCAATTGTACCAGCCTCCACCACATCCTCTGACAGCTCTTTCCATACACGTACCACCATCTGCGTGAAAACGTTACCCCTTAGATCTCTTTTATATCTTACTTCTCTCACCCAAAACCTATGCCCTCTAGTTCTGGACTCCCCGATCCCAGGAAAAAGACTTTTTCTGCGTATCCTATCCATGCCCCTCATAATTTTTTAAACCTCTGTAAGATCACCCATCAGCCTCCGACGCTCCAGGGCAAACTGCCCCAGCCTGTTCAGCCTCTCTGTGTAGTTCAATTCCTTTCTTACATGGCGCCCACTCCTTCGAGGTTTATTCGCCCGGGTTTTCTTATCTCGCATCCCTTCGTTAACGTCCGATACACATTCTATCAAGGCTTTGTTGCATTGTAGGACAACGACTCCCAACTTTAGGATTGCCTGTTGCGCGAGTGACATCCCGTCCGTGAAAACCTGTGTAAATGTTTGTTCAGAGTGATTTGCCTGTGGATTTCCTGTCTTTGCTATATAGGTATCAAAGAGTTGTTGCCATATTCGGGCGGATCTTCTCCCTTCTATTGTTTATTATTGCTTATTTTAGTATCAACTGGTGAGCGGTTTGCCCAACACTCGTTGGAGTTTGGCCCTCCATCTACCAGAAGCTTCTTGTTTGTCCTCCATTGATGTACTGTCAGGGACAACTTGAGCCACCGACCATTACCATCGTCATGTTTTCTCTGTTGTACAACATGACATTTGTCAGACCCGTCGGTGCGAGGCACGACTTGGCCGTCGATCCGCAGCCCAGACAAGTTGGTAGATATCCTTAAGATGTAGTCGGTGGCGCATCCAAATCATGTCTAATTCTGACCAAAATTTGGCATTCACGCAATCGGTCTTCCAGCAGCACACGAGCCATTGTTCACAAGTGGTGAACTGTTTGTGATGGAATTGAGCATTCTCTCCATCGTCCCGCACTTGCATTGAATACAATATTACCTCCTTAGACGGCGCGTTCAATATTGGAAGCGGTGTGGATGGAACATCTCCAGAACTATAAGGTGGCAATGATCGTTACTGATTACAGTCCAAAAACTGGATACACTTTTCCAAATCGCCCATTCCGAATTGAAGGATTTTGTTTCCTTTGGTCCATTTCTTTGTGGATTCCAACATTTGACCTATGAAGCCGGTCAATTTGTGAACGAAACGAACTGCAACTTTCTTGGTCCTTTCTTTCTTTTCACCCAAGAACAATTTTCGGTGTTGATGTAGATCCTGGAAGGATTACTATCTCTCCCTTTCTCATTTGCTTTATCAGTGGATGTCTGCCTGTCATATATTGATTCATGTGAAAACCCAGGGGTCCACTGTCCAGTAATTGGTCAAGAATACTGGACAATTTTGCAAAGAATCAGACATCAGTCATTAATGACTTGTTGTAAGTGAATGCGAGAGTGGCAGCCCTGTGGCGTCAGAAGTGAGCGCAAACAAACAGGGAGGGACATCCTACCCTCGCATCTCGTCCGTGAGGTAGTTCAAACCGGAGATACCCCGTGTGAATCTCTTGACGCTGAAGTGGGTGTCCCCATTTATATTCGTGTTCTTCCCTAATAAGGAACGTTTTTACTCACGCACTTTTGTCCAACGATCGGATTTACCCACTGTCCACTAATGTTGTGTGTTTTTGCACCGGCTGCATCTCCCTTGAGTTCATTCCTACTGAAATTGATCTCTCCTGGATTGCACAAATTTATTCTATGTCCTTTTCCCAGAAAGGAATACTAACACTGACATCGGAATATCATGTCTCCAGTGTCATTTTCCAGTCTCCATTCCTCCTTTAGCATGAAGAGTTTCGCACGGGGTATCTCCCCTTTGGACTACCTCACGGACTAGATGCTAGGTAAAGAACTCCTTCCCTGTCTGTTTACGCTCATCTCTGATGCGACAGCACTGCCACTCTAGCCTTCACTTTCAACAAGTCAATAATTACTGACCTCTGATTCTTTGCAATGTTATTCAGTACTCTTCTCCGGTTACTGGACAGTGGCCAGCTGTCTAGACCAGTAGACAGGATCCTGCTGACTACACCGATTTGTTTCAGATAGAATAAATAATTCCACAAATTTGAATCTGGAAATCAATCAGATGCCATTTATTAAACACAAGCGTTTTTTTGCAAACACACACCAGCGTAACATTGCTTAGTTCACTGCATCGTCTATATCCCCGATAACATAATGGATGGAACTTATATTATTTGAAACCACGAGCTCTGTTCTGTTTCCTGTTGTTGCTTTGCACCGTATGCTATCGGGGTTTTTTCGATGCAAACAAAAAGTCATCCATTCTATAAAGTTCTCAGTAAAAAAGACACAGAAAGTCGTTTGACACACTTTTAAAACCATAGAATGTTCCACGGCTGAGAGGCGAGCTGCAGGCGTTAACAATGCAAGCTTTTAGATTAGATTCCTTCCAATACAGAAACAGGCCCTTCGGCACAACAAGCCCACGCTGTCCCTCCAAAAAGTAACCCGCAGACCCATATTCCAAATAATTATGCAACGATCAGTATGGGCAATTTAACATGGCCAATTCACCTAACCCGCACGTCTTTGACCTGTTGGAGGAGACGAGAGCAAACCTATGCCGACATGAGGAAAATGTGCAAACTCCACACAGATAGTCATCTCAGCTGGAATCCAAATTCGGTTTATGGCGCTGTGAGGTAGAAGTGCTAACCGCTGTGCCACCAGTCAACCCTTTTAGCCGTGTCTCTCATAATTCACCAGATGGCCAAGTATCACAAAATAGCTGACTCCAGATGTTTTCACAGCTTTGTGTCACCACTTTGAGCATAACCTGCGACCTCACATTCGGGGGTGGACTGTGCTGTCAGTGACCTTGAGGTGACAATTTCATTGTACTGTTGTGATTCTTGCACTTTCTGAAAATGAGTGGGTACCATCCTCCTGTACATTCAATTGGTGATGGAGGTTGCCTTGCCCGCTGGGGGGAAAACATTCGTTCCATCACCACACAGGAGGGCAGAGAATTTTTTCCAGAAATGCTGCAGGAAAGTGCGAAACTGGGAGATTGGAATTAATAATGAAAAAAACTAAAGTAAGTGAAGTTTGGTCAGTTGCTGCATGAGATGTGCTTCATCCCAGAGTTTTCATGGAGATGACAATGGAGCCAGTGAAAAAGTTGCAGCGTCATGCAGCTCTGTAATAGACCCTTCGATCCCACCAATCTATGCCGACAAATCCATATCTAAACATCTAGCCTTATGCCTGAGCTTGTACGATGTTGGATCTAAAAGAAACAATGTTTGAATATCTTTCAAATTTCTTTGTATTCTTGAAATTCTCATGCCAACAGACTGGAAATTAGGTATGTTAAATCTAAATATTTAAATATTTAAAACGATAAATTGAAAGGGAAAACAGAAAAAAAAGTTAAATATTGCACAACTTGATGTCAGATGTAAGGAACATATCAGTATCTTTTGTAAGGAAGGTGATAACTGGACACTTGCGGATTCAAGATATGAGTTTGAGGAAAAAGCTTAGATACAGGAAAGGGAAGTCAGATTTGATAAACCAGGGGCTTGAGAACATTACAAGAGTTGAGAATTGGTAGGCAGAGACAACTCAGACAGATTAGCGTCCTTTTCTGGACTGACAGCCGTTGCTCATGTGCTACCACGTGTATCAGTTTTTGGAGCACAGTAATTTTAAAATGCATATAAGCGGTTTGGATGTAGGGAAAAAAAAACATACATCTCATTTTGCATTTAGGAAATGGTGCCAGATTTGGAACAGTTGCTTTCACAATTGGACTGCGTGTCATTGATCATGAGGCAACAGAAATATCACATACGGGGCTGTAATTGGGTCATATGTTTTCCTAAGACAGTTCAAAGACATATGTAAACCTGTCTTCCAGCAATTGCCGAGTATGGATAAGAGAGTTTTAGGGGCACTGAGTACAGTTTTACGCACCTTTGTAAAACTGCTACAGATACAGTTCAAACGAGCGTCACCAGTCTAATACCTGAGATGATAGTGCAATGAGGAGAAAGTGAAGAAGCTGTTAATTTAATATGTAGCGCTGCGAGAGAATAAGAAGAGATTGTGTTGAAATTTGAAGTTTGGTTGCGAGCACTTATGTCTAAAAGAGACAATGCTCAGGTGAGAAATTACATATTTACTTAGGACAGGATAATCTAAAAGTTTATATGCCTCTGTAGAGCCCCACATCGATTAACAGAGAGATACAGGCTCTGAATGAACTCTCCACACATTAACGTTCAATTGGTGGGGCACCCAGCACTGAACATCATGTTGTCAGCATCGCAACAACAACTATCTTTCTGAAACAATTAGCCATTGCCAACAGCTTCTAACTTTCAGTATCTTGCCAAACTGAAACTTCACGCAAAACGTTTGGCTTCGCTCGTCACTGCGACAAAACCATGTTAAAATTCCACGTGTGATCCACTGGCAATGGAGCCGCGGGAATAAAGTGGTGCAGTGTGTCTGTGCTAAATCAAATCCATTTATGATGGAGCATCATAATGGACCATCAATTACAGAATAGGTCCTTGTACTAGTGAGTCGAGCGGCATAGTGACCTCTTCCTGCATCTGTCTACGTAAATCAAGCGGCTCACCAAGATTTCTTCCATGCCCGATTGCAAAGCGTCTCGGCCCTGACTGGCTCCCCCTGCTTCCTTATTAAGATCTTAATGTGCTTACTCGACTGATGATGTTAGACCTGAAGAGGTTATGTTGCCCTGGTCTCTTTTAAGAAAGACATTGAACGAAAGGTGCTGAGCTGCATCGTTATGTCCACCTGGTAAAATATCTTGGGAGGCCTTGGGTTTATAACACTGCAGCCTGAATTGATGCGGTCGACTCGCATTGATGAGGATTTCTAAGTATTGTTTTCTTACTAACATTGGGGAATGTTAGCTATTGGGGTCTCAGAAGAGTTGAAAGCTTCAGTGAATGTCTCTTGGTTGCACTCTCTGATCTTTCTCAGGATTTTTTTCCCTGGTGGATGGGAGAATTGCACATGAGAATCTGAATCTATTTTTTTTTTAATCAAAGGCTTTTTTTTTGCCATGTTCCTTTATTTGAACGCTTAATTACTAATAGCTACAATTTATACTACTCTGTTGAGTTTTTGAAGAGCTACGTTATTCGAAATCGCTCTTTCTTTGATTGTATTTTAATTACGCTTGTTAAATTCGTTGTGTTTTGAATAACATTGAGTAGTTTCACCAGATATATAACAACTGGAACAGATATTTTACATTTACCTTGAAAATAAGAAAATGTTGCAATCCAGGCTGTCTTCTTAAAATAGTTTTGAGTGGCTCTGATCCAATCCAAAATACTCGACGCCTTCTTTGACTATGTTACAGTTAGGGGGAAGGAATGGGCAAACCCTTTTCTTTTCTAATGGTTTTAATAGGCTTAAAGGTTCCTCATATTGCAGCGAGGCCAACGTAAGTTGTTCAATTCGCTCCTATTAGTGTGGAATAGTGCATTATCTGCTAGTACTATTGCAGGAATATTACCACTGATTTAATATCACAAGTTTGAATGTTATACAGGCTATCCTGCACATGGATACAGAGTGCTTCAGGAGCTGAGGTGAGGCAAATTGTTTGCAAGATTGTGCAATATTCAGTTAAAATCTCCAAGACTGACGTTCTGTTGGAAGAAAAACAAGAATTAAGGAGTTAAAGATATTTGCGCTGATGAAAATATCCCGAAGATGTCTTGCAAAGATCGCCTCGGATTGAGGGGATTAAGATCAATGAGCCAGAAACTATTTCCTTTGAACTTAAAAGCACTCCAATCCGGTATTGCAACCAATTGCCACGAGTACAATTTTGTTGAGATCATTGATGTCATCCTCAGTGAAATGGTGCCTTGACATCAAGCTCAGTCACTCCTCAATGAACTCTTGCGTTCACTTATTTTGTTCATGTCAATAGAACATCGAACATTACAGGGCAGGAGAGGCAATTCGGTCCTCGACGTTGCACCGACCTGTGGAACCAATCTGAAGAGTATCAATCCTACAATATTACATTTTCATCCGTATGTTTATTCAATGACCACTGAAATGCACTTAAGCTGGCCAGACTATTGTTGCAGGCATTGTGTTCCACGCCCCTACTACTCTCTGAGTAAAGAAACTCTGACAGCTGTCCAATATCTATTACCCCTCAATTTAAAGTTATGTCCCCTCGTGCCAGCGATCACCATCTGACGAAATTGGCTATCACTGTCCACCCGATCTAATGATTTGATTATCTTATGTGTCTCAATAAAGTAAACTCTCAAACGTCTTCTCTCTACCGAAAACAGTTTCAATTCCCTCAGACTTTCTTCATAAGGTCTTCCCACCATACAAAGTGAAAAAGTGCCTTGACATCAAGATCAATGAAATCTTGTGTTCACTTACTTTGTTCATGTCAATAGAACATAGAACATTATAGGGCAGTAGAGGCAATTCGGTTCTCGACGTTGCACCGACCTGCGGAACCAATCTGAAGTGTATCCATCCTACAATATTACATTTTCATCCGTATGTTTATTCAAAGATCATTGAAACGCGCTAAAGCTGGCCAGACTACTGTTGTAGGCAGTGTGTTCCACGCCCCTGCTATTCTCTGAGGAAAGAAACTCTGACACCTGTCCGATATCTATCACCCCTCAATTTAAAGCAATGTCCTGTCGTGCCAACCATCGCCATCTGAAGACATTGGCTATCATTGTCTACCCGATCTAACGTTTTGATTATCTTATGTGTCTCAATTAAGTAAACCCTCAAGCATCTTCTCTCTAACGAAAACAGTTTCAATTCCCTCAGACTTTCCTCATAAGATCTTCCCACCATACAAAGCAACATCCCTTTAAATCTCTTCTAAACTCTTCCCAAAGCATTCACATCCTTCCTATAATACGGTAAACAAAAATTGTATACGTTACTTCAATTGTCGCTGCATCAGATTTTTTGTCCAGCAGCAGCATGACCGCGTGGTTGCAAAACGCAATCCCATCACCAAAAATACCGAGCAAACTGTCTGCCTTCTTTCCAGCCCTATCAACCTGAGTGGCAGCTTTAAGGGTCAATGTTCGTCGACACCAATATATCTGTGCTCATCTACATTATCAATAATCTTACCATTCTCACTAGTCTATTTTTCTGTTGCTCCTTCCAAAGTGAATCACATCACGTTTATCCACATTAAACTCCATTTTCCACCTGTCAGCCCAGCTCTGCAGCTTGTATGTGTGCCTCTGTATCCTACTATATCCTTCAGTACGATTCAAAAATCCAGCGACATCAGTGGAATTCGCAATTCCTCTTCCCTCACATCCAGGTCATATATCAAAATGAAAAGCAACAGTGGACCCAAAAGAGATCCTTGCGGTACGCCACTAGCATCTCATCTCCAGGGTGAACATTTTCCAGCAAACACCACACTCTTCTTTCAGTCAGTCAATATTTGATCGAAAGTCGAAGTCATCCTCAATCTCATGCCTCCCTATTTTATGCACTAGCCGACCGTGGGTCAACTTATCAAACGCCTGACTGAAATCCATGCAGACAACATCAAGCTCTTTACCCTCGTCTAACTGTTTGTTCTCAATATCAATGAATTCACAAAAATCTAATAACTGGTCGGGTTCTTTACAATGTACCAAATCCAATGTGACCTCACCCCATATGGATTTGTCTATATACTGTATCAGCAAGCAATCCTGCACGCATTGGCCAAAATCTGATCCATCTAAAATACTCGAAGTATAGTATTTCCAGTCAGTGTTTGGAAAATTCAAGCCCCACTTAACAACTACCCTGCTACTTTTACTTCTATCCAGATTTATCTTTGCTGTCCTTTTCTCTTCACTCTGGAACTATTCGAAGGCCAAAATAAAATTCACAGCACGATTTCTTTACCTTTTCTGTTCCTAACCTCAGCCCATACTGACTCAGGAGACTTGTCCACAACTGTATTTTCTGCTACCGAAATACGGCCCTTGAAGATCAATGCGACATATCCCACTCTTTTAATTTTTGTCTCTGTTCTTAGTGAAACATTTACGTCCTGGAAATTGCAATCACCATTCTTGTCCCTGTTCCACACCAGTCTCGGAAATGGCCTCAACATCGAAGTCCCACCTACCAATCAGTGCTGCAAGCTCATGCGTTTTATTTCGGATGCTCCTGGCGTTTGAGTAGATACACTTCAAACAGCTTTTTTGCTTGCCGGTGAACTTTTGCTACGTTGAAACCTCATTTCTGAGCTTTCTCCTCTCCACCTCCTGGACACTGGAACTACAACTTATTTTCCCATCTCTCTGCTGAATTGGTGTAAACTCGCCCGAAGTGCATGAGCAACGTTCCACCCAAAGATTATTCTACACATTAATTCAGGTGTGGACCATCCTGTTTGTAGAGATCTTACGTACCCCAGAATAAACGCCAATAATCCAAATATTCCAAAACCTCCTACCTGCAACATCCCCGTAGCCACGTGTTTAACTCATATCTCTCTGCATTCCTTGCCTCACCAGCACGTGGCATAGACAACAGAACCGTGGATAACAACACTGTTTTTTTCCTAGCATGGAACGTCCACTCACCTTTTATCTGTCCCCCTCACTATGGATTCCCCAGTGTATCATGCTGTGCTCCTCTGTCACCTTCAGGTCTGAGCAACATGGACAGTCTCTGTGCCAGTGACCTGTACCCTATTCACTACTCCTGGTGAGTCATACACCCAAGCAGTATTCAAAACGGTGTACTTATTCAGGGGAGTGGCTACAGTAGTTGCCTTCATTATCTGCTGGTTCCTTTTCCGATCCCTGACTGTAAACCTTTTTGCCTTATTCTTGCACCTGAGGTGTGACTGCCTCCCTGTAACTACTCTCAATAAGACCCTCCGTCTCCGAAATGATCTGAAGTTCATTCGTCTCCAGTTCCAGTTTCCCAATGTGATTTTGCGGATCTGTGGCTGGGTGCACTTACCGCAGATGAAGACAGCATAGATACATGCGATGGCTTTTACCGCCCACACTCTGCAGGAGGAACATTCAACTGCCCTAACCGATATTCTCATGATTTTAAACTCCCAAAGAGATGTAGAAAAATAAAGACTATAATAAAACATTATTTTTCCCCATTAGGGGCACATAAACCTTCTTTAATTAGACGAGGAGGGTGGATGGGAGAAATTACCTAAGTTGCGATTCGGATGACGAAACTACCCAAATATAACTGTTCAATTGCCCGGCAGTTTAGTGTCCGCTCCTACTTGGCGTGTGCTCCAAGGTAATTTTTAATCAGCGATTCACCTTACCGTCAGCCCACGGGTCGAGGACCCCGCTGTTTCTGCAGCTGAAACAAAAATAGGTCATGGTGTAAGGATAAGAAATGTTTTATTCAAGCAGAGGGCAGTGAATGTCGGAAATTCGCTATTCAAGCGAGTTGGGGAGCCAGGTCACTGAAAATATTTAAAGACAACAAAATAGATTTTTATATATCAGGGAGTTGAGAGCAATAAAAAACTTGGCATTTAAGAAAATTTGGGAGCAAATCACCTATGATGTTATCGATGAACAAGGGTGGCCTGGGGGTATGGGAGCGATGCAAATTACCTGCTTCTGTTTCTAATGTTCTCATGCCCTGTTATTGGAAAGTTACCAGGTGTTATTTTCCTGCGGGTCCTGTTATGAAATGTTGCAGACAGTGAAACAAATGCAGTTTGTGAACCGTCTGTGAATGAAGCAGGAGAGCTGTATTCACAGTGAACCTGGGTTTACAAACGGACCAACAATTGAAGCACAAGTTGCAGAGAGTGCAAGCTCGGTAAAGGGAGAGATGAAGAATTTCGTTTGTAACCAGCTTGAACTTTCCACTTGCATTTCCCTAATACCCCAAACCATGTGTAACAATATTGAGGTTCTAAATGCTCTCCTCTGTTTCTGAACACGAGAGTTATTCTCTTCCAGCTGCTGCTGTCCAGTAGATTTGAGGGAGTGAATGGAACATTGCAAAGTAGGACTGAGGATCAAGAATGGGCCTTCAACCGCCGACATTACATTTCGACCTGATCTGGTTGTAATATCAGCATCACTTTCATGTCGATATCTCATTATATGTGACTCACTTCTCTATCAAATGCTACTTCTCTCAGCTTTAACTAAAGGAGAACAGAATTGCGCCATTAAATTGTACTGAAGAGAGTCGCCAATAGAAAGGCCGCTTTAGCTTTTCTCCTCATGCCTCTCAGATAATGCGGGAGTCATAGAACAGGGAAACAGATCCTTTAGTTCAACTTGTCCATATTGACCAAACATCCCAATCTGTTCTCGTCTCATTTGTCAGCATGTATCCCATGTCCAACTAAATCCCCCATATTCATGTAACCATCCAAATGTCTTTTAAATGTTTAATTCTACGAAACTCCACCATTTCTTTTGACAGCTTACTGTGAACACGCACCACCCTATGAGTGAAAAAGTTTATGCACAGGTCATTTTCAAACCTTTACCGTCTCACCTTAAAACTATGCCTTCTAGTTAAGCACTCACCTGTGCAGAGGAAAAACATACCTTGCTCATTCGCACTCTTTATGCTCCTCATGCTTTTATGAACGTGTTTCCATTTGGCACCCCAGCCTCCGAAAATCCGGGGGAAAGCCTCAAAAGATTTATCTTCTATCATACATCTTGAACCCATTCGACATTCTTGTGAATCTTCTCCGCACCCTCTCATGTTTTACCACGTACTTCCTTCAGCAGAGCAAACCTAGTTTTTGGATACATTCTCAAAGTGGTCTCACCAATAGCCTGTACAACTGAAATGTAATCCCCCAACTTCTATGTTCAACGCTTTGACCAATGACGGCAAGAATGTGTTCACCACCACCCTGTCTAACTGAGACACAACTTTCAAGGAAACATGCACCTGCAACATTAAGACACTTTGTTCAGCAATATTCCACAGGTTCAAACCATTAACTGTATAAGGCTTGTCAGCTTTACGTTACCAAATTGTGTCTAAAATAAACACCATCTGCCACTCCTTGGTCCATGAACCAATCTGATCAAGGACCAGTTATACTCGGAGATTATAATCACTCTCCAAGACACCATGTTGACCTCCAACACGCCACTTGTTACAGGCCTCGAGAATGAAAAACAAACCTCTACCACCACTCCGAAGTTTACTTTTAAGCCAGTTTTGTATTCAATTGGCAAGGTACCCTGGAATCCATGTGACCTAACCTCACTAATGTGCCTACCAATCTTGTCGAAATGTTTCCTGAAGTTGATACTGACAGCGTCTACCATAATGCATTCATCCAAATTCTTTGTTACCTCTTCAATAAACTCAATTTAGTGAGACATGATTTGACATGCACAAAGTCACATTTATTATCCTTAAGCAGTGCTTGGCCTTCCAAGTATCTGGAAATTACTTGGCCAGTGTTATTCTCCCATTCAGGAGAAATATCCATCAGGTATTCACTGGCTATGTTATTTTAAATACATTAAATATTCATAAGAAGATCTCTCATTATCTGGTCTATAGTTAATAAACTAAGGCCTTCAACCCCTAGTGTGTAAAGGGATACATCTTTGAAAAATTTCGAAAGCACTTGTGTTTGTTTTGTCAGTTTTAGGCATCGCAACTACACACATTACAACCGCTGCTTTCTCTGAACTGCCCTTCACAGCCGCAGAAAAAGAAAACTTTAAGATCATATCCGAGACCCTTTGCAAGAAATAACATTATTTAATTTCTCGCTTCTTCAGAATAACCCGATCTTACTCATGTACCAGGATGCACAAATTGCTCTGCAGAACACCGAGTTAGAACATAGAACATTACAGTGCAGTCGAGGCCTTTTACCCCTCGATGATTCGTTGACCTATGAAACTAACCTGAAGCCCATCTAATCTGCACCATTCCAAAGTCGTCCATATGCCTATCCATTGAGGATTTAAATGCCCTTAAATTTGGAGAGTCGACGAGCATTGCAGGCAGTGTGTTCCATAGTTCTCCTACACTGAGTAAAGAAAATAAATCTGATATGTGTACTAAATTTATCACCCATCAATTTAAAACTATGTCCCTTCGTACTAGCCATCGCCATCCGTGGAAGAAGGCTCTCATTGTCCAACCTATCTCACCCCCTGATTAGCTCATATGGCTCAGTTTAAGTCACCTCTCGGCCTTCTTGTCTCTGACGAAACCAGCCGCAAATCCCTCAGCCTTTCCTCGGAAGATCTTCCCTCCATAACAGGCATCCAACGAAAAGAAAACTTCTCTGAACCCTTTCCAAAATTTCCACATTTTTCCTATAATTCAGTGATCAGAACTGGACACAACACATCAAGTGCGACTGCACCTCGTGTATTGTAAAGCTGCAGCATTACCTCATGGTTGCGAAACTTAATGCCTCTACGAAAATGTCTGACGTAATGTATGCTATTGAATTAACGCTATCAACCTGGGCGGCAAATTTCAAGAATCAGCGTAGCTGGACACTGAGACCTCTCTGCTCATATACACGACCAAGTATCCTACGATTAGCCCAGTACACTGAATTCTTGTTACTCATTCCAAAGTGAATCATCACACACTACTCCGCAAAAACTCAATTTTCCACTATCAGCCCCACTCTGCTATTATCGATGTCCCTTTGAAACTTAAAACGTCACTATCCGCAAATCTAAAGACCAAAGTGTCTTCCGTAAATAGACTAACCTATCCTTCTCTGCGTTCATCCAAACCACTTTTAACAATAACAATCATTATTGAACACAAAAGTGATCCTGAAGTAAGACTCACTGGCCTACCAGGGAGCGTTCTGAGTTATCTCTCCACTTATATAATTTACTGAGTTATTATCCTTTCCCCAATACATAAACTTCCCCTTAAGCACATACTTTTTGTTCTGTTGCCGATGTACACAATAATCAACACTGCCTTTATCCCATCTGACAACGTATTGAACGATTATGGAGTCATAGAATCATAGAGATGTACAGCATGGAAACAGAACCTTTAGTCCAACCCGTCCATGCTGACCGGATATCCCAACCCAATCTAGTCCCAGCTGCCAGCACCCGGTTCATATCCCTCTAAACCCTTCCTGTTCATATACCTATCCAAATGCCTTTTAAATGTTGCAATTGTACCAGACTCTACCATTTCCTCTGGCAGCACATTCCATACACGCACCACCCTCTGAGAAAAATCTGCCCCTTAGGTATCTTTTATATCTTTCTCCACTCACCCTAAACCTATGCCTTCTAATTCTGGACTCCATGACCCTAGGGAAAAGACGTTGTCTATTTATCCTGTCCGTGCTACTCATAATTTGGCAAAGCTCTTTAAGGTCAGCACTCAGCCTCTGACGTTCCAAGGAAAATACCTTTTCAGCATCTCCAGATAGTTCAAGTCCTCCTGGCAAGATGCTTGTGAATATTTTCTGAACTCTTTCATGTTTCACAACATCTTTCCAATAAAAAGGAGATCAGAATTGCACACGATATTCCCACAGTGGCCTAACCAACGTCCTGTAAAGCTGCAACATGACCTCTCACCTCCCGTACTCAATACTCTGTCCAATATAGGAAAACGTATCAAAAATATTCTTCACGATCCTATCTACCTGTGACTCCACTTTCAAGGAGCTGCGACCCTGCACTCCAAGGTCTCTTTGTTCAGCAACATTCCCGAGGACCTTCCCATTAACTGTATACGTCTTGCGAAAATTTGCTTTTGCAAAATGCAGCACCTCGCATTTATCTGAATTAAACTCTATCTGCCAATTTTCAGCGCATCGGCCCATCTGATCAAGATCCTGTTGTAATCTGAGGTAACCTTCTTCGCTTTCCACTACACCTCCAATTTTGGTGTCATCTGCAAGTTTACTGACTATGCCTCATATGCTCACATCCAAATAATTTATATACGTTATGGAAAGAAGTGGACCCAGCACCAGTCTTTGTGGCACTCCATTCCTCATAGGCCTCCAGTCTGAAATACAACCCTCTACCACCACACTCTGGGTTCTACCTTTGAGCCAGTTCTGTATCCAAATGGCGAGGTCTCCCTGTTTTCCATGAAATCTAACCTTGATAACCAGTTTCCCATTGGAACCTTAACCAGCGCCTTCAACAAGTCCATACAGATTAGATCTACCACTCTGCCCTCATCAATCCTCTTTGTTATTTCTTCAAAAAACTCAATCAAATTTGTGAGAAATGATTTCCCATGCATAAAGACATGTTGACTATTCCAAATCAGTCCTTGCTTTCCAAATACATTTACATTCTATCGTCAGGAATCCCTCCAAAAACTTGCCCATTACCGATTTCCCCTGTTTTAGATTTCCGATATCCATGATTCTATCTTTTGTTGAAAGTTTGTTCTCTGCCCATTCATTTCTGGGGAAACTCAGCATGCCTGGAAGCATCTGCCCAGACAGCGACACCAAATTAACAATTCAAGTCCAGCATGACCCTTCTTCAGAACTAAAAAAGGAGTGGCAAAAATTGTTTTTTTCGATAGACTGCAATATAAACAATACAAAAAGAAGACAAGGTCATAGCGAAAGAGGGAGGGAGAATATATGAACAATGGAAAACCGGAATTATGGGGACAGTCTGTGTAATTATGGAACAGTACATTAAGTCTTACTGGCTGTAATGTTAAAAAAAGTGTAAAGTGAGGTGTTACCATATCTTACGTTGAGATTCATTCGAACACTGCTGCTGCCCAGATCTGAGATGTGAACATGCGAGCAAGGGAAGTGATTGGATTGGAAAGCAATTTGAAGGTCAGGTTTATTCCGCAAGGGTTATTCTGCAATTTCACACGAAGTAGGCAAACTGGAATGATGAGATGTTCAGGGTGATGGAGGGTGTCAGCAATGGAAGGTTCCCGGTGTAATGTTAAAATTGGACGGGAGGTGAAGATGTGCTTCAATGTGCTGTACTTTTCGAAATGGTGGGAGTGATGGAGAGTGACGTTGTTGAATGTGGAATCTCTTGCAGTGGGAAATTTAGGACAAGTGGGTTTCTTTCAATTTTCTGGAAACGAGGGTTGAAGGTGAGGGGAGGAATTACGGAGATGTCTCTGTCACAGCGAAAGGGACTATCTACAAGAGTTAGGAGTTGGTGATCTCTCAGTAAGGCGTGTCATATACATGGACTTTATTAAAGCGTTTGATAATGGTCCCCATGGTAGGCTCATGCAGAAAGTGAAGTCCCATTGTGGGCAAGATGTTCTAGCTCTGTAGATAACGAACTGGTTGAGCAACAGGAAGACAGACAGAAGTACTTGAAGGGAGTTTCTCGAAAGAAAAGAAAGGTGACCAGTGGTGTTCCTCAGGGATCTGTGTTAAGGCCACTGTTGTTTATTCTATGCATAAATGACTTGGAAGAGGGCATTGTTGGTATGCTCAGCATGTTTGCAGATGACACGGAGATTGGTGGAGCAGCAGAAAGCATAAGGGACTGTCAGAGAATACAGGACGGTACAGAGAGACTGGAGGGTAGGGCGGGAAAGTGGCAGATGGTTTTTAATTCAGGAAATGTGAGGTGATGCATTGATTCAAGACTAATTCGAGAGAAAGTCATACAATGCACGTGAGAGCCTTGGGAAACGTTAATGGGCAGAGAGATCTGGGAGTGCAGATCCATTGTACCCTGAAGGTTGCTGCACAGGTGGATAGACTGAACAAGAAGACATTTTGTATGCTTGCTTTCAATGGACAGGGTATTGAGTCTAATAACTGGCAAGTCATGTTAAAATTGTACAAGACATTGGTTCGGCCACATTTGGAATACTGTGTACAGTTACTGTCGCCAGATTAACAAAAGGAAATAGATGCTTTGGAGAGTGTGCAGAGAAGGTTTACGAGGATGTTGCCTGGTATTAAAGGTGCTGGCAATGAAGGAAAGTTGAGTCGGTTAGGTTTATCTTCATTCGAACAAAGGAGATTGAGGTGGGACCTGATTGAGATTTACAAAATCATGAAGAGTATAGACAGGGTGGATAGAGGCAAACGTTTACACAGAGTGAAGTATTCAATAATGAGTGTTCACCCTGTCAAGGTGAGAGGTGGAACGTTTAAGGGGGACACTCGCGGCCAGTATTTCACACAGAGGGTGGAGTGCGTTGGGAACGCGTTCTCAGCGGGGGGAGGGGTAGAGGCAGGCAGGGCAGATTCATATAAGAAGCGTCTGGACAAATGCATGAGTAAGTTAGGAGCAGAGGAATACAGATACTTTGGAATTGACTGACAGGTTTTGACAGTGCATTTCGATCAGCTTAGGCTTGGAGGGCCGAAGGGCCTGTTCCTGGGCTGCAAATTTGCTTTGTTGTTTGTTGTTTGTTCTCGTTTCTCTCAATGGAAGGAAAGCTAAGTCGTGTTGGAAACATTCAACTGGAATGTGGTACAATTGGGTCAGAAGTGACAGAGAAGGCTGGGACAATTGTGTTACTCTCAGCTGATCATGTGTTCGGCCACATGTAGAAGTTTCCCTCAATCGATTGGAAAGAACCAACTGTCTAAATTGCAAAATTTTTGTCTTCTATCTTGTCGAAAGCAGGATGCGAAATTCGACCCAGGGAAAGTCATTGGGTGTACAGCAGCAGAAAACTCAGGTAATATTTCATAAAGCACATAAGTTATTCATTCTGATAAAGAGTAGGACGTAGTGAGACGATGATTGTTTTAAATTACTGTCACGTGTGCCGAATTGAAGTGAAAAACTTTGTTTGTGATCCGTGCTAACAAATCTCAGAGACCAAGAATAGACCAATCATCGGGGACAAAACATAAACTCAAACAGCTTAACCCAAACAGGTTCGACTGCACAGGACCTGCACTCGTCAAGATCATCATTAACAAGATGAGCACAATTTGAAGTAACTGAGTCCTTTCACTAGTGTAATTACTGTCGGGAAGAAATTGTTCTCGAACCTGCTGTTGAATTTTCTCAAGCTTCTGTATCGTCTGCCTGATGGAAGAGGCTGTAGAAGAACATGAACGGTATTGGATGGGTCTTTGATGGTGTTGCAAGCCTTTCTGCGGCAGTGAACCGTACAAATAGAGTCCATGGAGGGAAGGATGGCTAGCTTCATGATTCGGGCTGCGCAAACAACCTTCTGTGGTTGCATAGGGTCCCCCGAAGTTCCGTTGCAGCACCAAGCCATTACCCATGCATAAGCCCTCCCAAACAACGTGTACAGCATGCTTCCAATGGTAGATCTGTAAAAGGTAGATGACGTCTGTTCAAAGTTAACTGACAGGAGGCACCTGAGAAAGGAGGAGCGTTATGCGACTTCTTCACTGTTCCATCTGTGTGAGAATTCCAGGATGGATTATCAGTGATCGTCACTTCGAGGAACTTGACGCTATCGAAAGTAGGAGAAAGTGAGATCTGCAGGTGCTGGAGAGTCAGATTCGAAAATTGTGGCACTGAAAAAGCATAGCATGTCAGGTACCATCCGAAATACAGAAGAATCAGCGTTTAGGGCATTATGGTCAAAACGTCAACTGCCCCGCTTCTCGGATGTTACCTGACCTGCTGTGCTCTCCACCCACTCAACTCCACTCCATTGATATAAATGGGGGCGTGGTAGCTTCAATTTTTGGCTGCAGTCAATGATAATTTCTTTGGTATTGCCGACATTGAGAGAACGATTTTTCTCATTGCACAACGCCACGAAGTCTCCATATCATTTAGGTATTCTTAGACACGTTGTTAGATATCTGTTGGACAACGGTGGTGTTGGCAGCAAACCTGTAGATGGTGTTTGTTCAGAATTTGCTAACACAGTAGTGAGTGTGCAGAGAGTAATGCAGAGGGGTGAAGACATATCATTCCAGGGCAAGAGTATTCAATTATATTGTCATGAATTGGGGAGAATGTAGAGGAGATGCAGTTACGCATCCTCACTGATTATATTCTGAGGGTTACAGAAGCTGAAGATCTAGTTGCAGACGCCGGCCTTTGTGTGTAGCCACAGAAAATGGGGGAGATACTAAACAAATATTTTGCATCAGTATTTACTGTGGAAAAGGATATGGAAGATCCAGACTGTAGGGAAATTGATGGTGACAGCTTGCAAAATGTCCAGATTACAGAGGAGAAGGTGCTGGATGTTAAAGTTGGATAAATCCCCAGGAACCTTGAAACAGTTAAAGGACGATAAATCCTCAGGACCTGATCAGGTGATCCTGAGAGCTCTGTGGGAAGCTAGAGAAGTGATTGCGGGGCATCTTGCTGAGATATTTGTATTATCGATAGTCACAGGTGAGGTTCCGGAAGACTGGAAGTTGGCAACCGTGGTGCCACTGTTTAAGAAGAGTGGTAAGGACAAGCCAGGGAACTATAGACCAGTGAGCTTGACCTCGGTGGTGGGCAAGTTGTAGGAGGGAATCCTGATGGACAGAATGTACATGTATTTGGAAAGGCAAGGAATGATTCAGGACAGTCAACATGGCTTTGTGCGTGGGAAATCATGTCTCACAAACTTGATTGACTTTTTGGATGAAGCAACAACGAAGATTGATGAGGGCAGAGCAGTAGATGTGATGTATATGGACTTCATATAGGCGTTCGACAAGGTTTCCAATGGGAGTCTGATTAGCAAGGTTAGATCTCATGGAATACAGGGAGAACTAGCCATTTGGATACTGAACTTGCTCAAAGGTAGAAGACAGAGCGTCGTGGTGCGGGGTTGTTTTACAGACTGAAAGACTGTGACCAGTGGAGTGCCACAAGGATCGGTGCTGGGCCCTCTAATTTTTGTCATTTAAATAAATTATTTGGATGCGAGCATAAGAGGTACAGTTAGTAGGTTTGCAGATGACACCAAAATTGGAGGTGTCGTGGACAGCGAAGAGGGTTACATCAGATTGCAACAGGATATTGACCAGATGAGCCAATGGGCTGAGAATTGGCAGATGGAGTTTAATTCAGATAAATGCGAGGTACTGCATTTTGGGAAAGCAAATTTAGCAGTACTTATACACTTAATGGTAAGGTCCTCGGGAGTGTTGCTGAACAAAGAGACTTTGGAGTGTAGGTTCATAGCTCCTTGAAAGTGGAGTTGCAGGTAGATAGGATAGTGAAGAAGGAATTTGGTATGCTCTACTTTATTGGTCAGTGTATTGAGTACAGGAGTTGGGAGGTCAAGTTGCATCTGTACAGGGGATTGGTTAGGCCACTGTTGGAATATTGAGTGCAATTCTGGTTTCCTTCCTATCGGAAAGATGATGTGAAACCTGAAAGGATTCAGAAAATATTTGCAAGGATGTTTCTAGTGTTGTAGTATATGAGCATTAGGGAGAGGCTGAACAGGCTGGGTCTGTTTTCCCTGGAGCGTCGGAGGCTGAGGAGTGAAATTATAGAGATTTACAAAATTATGAGGGGCATGGATAGGATAAATAAGCAAAGTCTTTTCCCTGTGTTTGGGGAGACCAGAACTAGAGGGCATAGGTTTAGAGTGAGAGGGGAAAGATATAAAAGAGACCTAAGGGACAACTTTTTCACGCAGAGCGTGGTACGTATATGGAATGAACTGCCAGGGGATGTGGTGGAGAGTGGTACAATTGCAACATTTAAGAGACATTTGGATGTGCATATGAATAGGAAGGGTTTGGAGGGATATGGGTTGTGTGCTGGCAAGTGGGACTAGATTCGATTGGGATATCTGGTCGGCATGAATGGGTTGGACCGATGGGTCTGTTTCCATGCTGTACATCTCTATGACTCTATGACCAAAGTCACTGTGTTTTTAGATCGTCTGGAGGGAATGATGGTGTTGAAGGTGGAGCTATATTCGATGTGAAGCAATCTGACATAGGCAACCTATTGTCAAATGTTCAAGTAATGAGCAGGACTAGGGAATTGGCTTCTGCTGTTACATTGGGAGAAAATGTTTCGGAACCATAAGGTGATATAAAACGAAAGGAAGGAAAATAAATACCATAGAAGTAAATTAGAAATAAATGTAAAAACAAGTAGCAAGAAATTTTCCGTGTGTAAATAAAAATGTTCAAATGACTATGTGAGCGTTTGAAGAAAGGAAGTCATCAAAGCAGATGTGGTTCACTTGAGTGATGTGACAAGGAAAAGGATGACGTAAAATAGAGAACAGACAAGTAATTTAAATCAGTATTTTGCATGGATATTCACGGGGCTAGGGAGTACTGGCATTTTACAGATATCAGCAAGACTGTAAAGGGACGAAAGTGACTGGATTGTCTCGAACACAAGGGACAAGGATTGTGATAAGCAACAAGACTCTGGGGAATAAAGCGAGTAGAAAATGGCACCCAATACACACGCATGTGCTTGTAGAGTGACTCGCCGCATTTTTGAAATATCCGAGAAGTCCCTGGATTTCAGGGGTTTTCTAGCGAAGCTGTCAAACCTCTAAATTGTCAAGCAGGGAGGAACGGAACGGAGGGAGCTCTAAATAAAACTGGAAGATCTGCGGATGCTGTAAATTAGAAACAAAATTGCAGTTGGTTGAAAATCTCAGCAAGTCTGGCAATGTTTATGAAGAAAAATCAGAATTAATCTTCTGGTTCCGATGAAGCTTCCTTCAGGCAGCAAGTATTAGGCCAATTTGCATGACCTTTACTGGAGGGAATCTGCTTGATTCTAATTTTAAGGAAAGGATTGCAGGACATTTGGAAACGATTAAGGAAATCAAAGTCTGCATGCGTATATGAAAGATAACTCGTGTTTTGTCATGTAAAATCACTGCAAAGCTTTGTTGGAGTTCACTGGAAACATAACAAAGAGACTTGCTGAAATAAATCTACTAGACAGTGCATTTGGCTTTCCAAAGGTTATTGATTGTGTATACAAAATAAATGTTTGTTGAGAGAAGAATGAGAATCGAGATTTTATGTTTTAATTCACAGGCTTTGCGCTCCTCTGACTATTCCAAATTGCTTAACACTGTGGGTGTAGATTCACATCTGAGCCAGTTCAGTAAGGCGAGTTCCTTACTCAAATGATATTCATGAAGAAATTGTCAGTTTCCTTGAATGCTTGATCCATGGTTACTATCAAAATATTAATTACAGAATTTCGTTTAAATCAAATGCTACCACTTGCCATAGTAGGATTTCAAAATAGTCCCCCAAGACAAGCCCTGTAACGTTGTATTAACACTCCAACGAAGACGTCAGCACCCCATTATCAACCCAGGAATGCTGCAGAGTTTAAAAAAGATGCATCCACCAGGCTTCCACTACCTTCGGTCCTGCTGCATCAGTCGTTTCTTATCGACACAAATGGATTGAATGCACGCGACCTCTGCCTTAAAACTACATAAAACAGGACACAATACACCTTTTATAACCACAGCATCGTTAAGTCTGTGTTCGACATTTTGGAAGTTTACTGTTTTCTTTCTTGGAGGTGTGGTATATAATGTTAGAGTTGGCGAGGTGAGCGGACATAATTGAATAAACACTGAGTGAGGTTTGCCGGCTGTATTCATAACGAAACTGGTTCTGCATTAACAGAAAATAGGCATGACAAACAACTGGAGTAAACGTAGAATGGGCAAGCTGGAGAAACCCAAGAGGAGGCTCCTCCTGAACGAACCTGGATGCTCCCAACTGTATTGACCAACCGGCACCAAACCATTTGTATAGACTTGAACTGCTCTTCGTCGCATTTCTGAAGTGCTGCACGGGACATCACAATACAGAACTGAATAGGCCAAATGCATTTGACCCTTTGACACTATTTCACTCATAACAAGATCGTGACTCATCATGCTGACCTACACTGCCCTGCTTACCTATCACCCTGTAAACACTGAGTTGAACTTTCCTATTCAACCATCACACCAGAATCACTGATCGACGCTGCTCCGTTTAACTTTCGATCCTTTACTCACTGACCTACGTTCTCCTGTTCAACCGTCACCCTGTACTCACTGACATACAATATCCAGGTTATACGTCACATCAGACTCACTGAATGACAGTCTTCCGTTCACCTGTCACCCTTGCATTCACTAACCAACACTGAGTCCTTCACCCATCACCTTTGGACTGACAGGCTTACACTGTCCCGTTCACCATTCTCCCCTTTACTCAGTAGTGGACACTAGCCCTTTCACCCACCATCCCCATATTCACTGACCCAAACTGTTCCATTTAGCCATCAATCCTGGACTCACTGACCTGCACAGTCCCATTCACCGGTCATCCCAGACTCCTTGACCTGCACCGTGTCTGCTGTTTTAATGCTTCCATTTTAACTTTATCACTACTGTGGAGTGCTCTGTATTGTCTCTCTTCGAATCGGTATAGTTTTCTTCCCACTAATCCCACATATCATTATGTTATTCATTTCCTTGTTCACGCAGTGCCCAATTCACATAATGTGGTGAAGGGCAGTTGGAAAGCAAAGGACTGGGAATCATCAAAATACGAACCGAGGACAAAGAAGAAAGAAATAAGAACGAAGAAGGTTACATGTACGGGTATATTAGCCGATAATATTCAAAAAGATGTGAGAATTTCTTTAGATATATAGTAGTGAGAAAATTAAAATGGAAGCATTAAAACAGCAGACACGGTGCAGGTCAAGGAGTCTGGGATGACGGGTGAATGGGACTGTGCACGTCAGTGAGTCCAGGATTGATGGTTAAATGGAGCAGATTGGGTGAGTGAATATGGGGATGGTGGGTGAAGGGGCTAGTGTCGGCCACTTTAGATATATAAAGGGCAAACCAGAGCGACAAGTAGGCATTGGGCAGCAGGAAAACTTTGCTGGAGAAGGAGAAATCGAGAACAGAGAAATGACTGAGGAACTGGATGAGCAATGTGCGTCACTTTTCACGGCCGGATACACGTGTTATACCCCCAAAAAATCAAGTGAGTCACAAGGCAGGGATGTGGACAGTGGTCATCACCAAGGAGAAGGTGCTGAAAAGACTGAAAAGTCTGGATGTGAATAAACCACGTCGACCAGATGGGGTACACTTGAGAGTTCTGAAGGAGACAGCATTCGAGACAATGGCGGTTATGTTAGTATTCTTTCATGTATTACAGGATTCAGGAAGGATCCCAAAGGATTGGAAAATTGATGATATTGTGCGCCATATATCAGTAAAATTGATGTGGCCCTGGAGAGGGTCCAGAGGAGGTTCACGAGGATAATCCAAAGAATGAAATGCTTAACATATGAGGACTGTTTAGGTTTCTGGGTATACTCAATGGAGTTTCGAAGGGTGAGGGAATTTAATTGGAATTTTGCGAATAAGAATCGATTGAATAGAGTGGATATTAGCAAGATATTTCCATTGTGAAAAGATACAAGGGCCCTGGAACACAGCCTTCGGGAAAATAGAAGACCCTTTAGAACAGAGATAAGGAGGAACGTCTTTAGCTTGAGAGTGCTGAATCAGCGAAACCGATAGCCACAGAAGGATGTGGATGTCAGGTCATTGACGATATTTAAGACGGTGATAGATCAGCCATTGATTGCAAAGGGGAGCAAAGGCTACGGGGAGAAAGCAGGAAAATGGATTTTTAAAAACCTATCAGCCATGATTGAACTGTGGAACACATTCGGTGGGCAAAACCACCTAACTTATGTTCCTAACCCTGAGGGTATCCCTTATGGAATACTGTTGTCTTATTCTGTTTTGATAGTGAGTATGGTATCCTCTGATTTTGTCCCTGTCCATGAATATGTGCTCTGCAGAGTAGTTACAAAGTTCTGAAATGATGATCTTAAGTTCCTTGTGTTATAATTCCTTTCCGAGTCTGTCGCTGTGTCGTGTTCCATGAGTCACAGATTGTTTGAGCTGATTTGACTCACGTCTTGGAAACTTTACTGCGTTTTTCCATTGAAGCTCTGTGTTAGACGCTATTACCGCTATCATGGGATGAGGAACCCCATTGAAGCATTGTGCAAATACTGGCGTCGAACCAACAGCATTTGACTGACTTGTTGATTGATGTGGGTTTTTTGTGGGGATGTTTCATCGCGTTTTGAAGATATCTACTCTGCTCTCTGGGGTGATAATCTGTTTGTGTTTAATAAAATCAGTCAAGGTAAGGGACGAATCCAAAGCTACGACAGGAAAAGTGATCAAAACTGGTAAATGTACATTGAAAATAGATATAAAAACAAACGGCAAAGGTTTCCTGTGAATGTAAAAAGAGCGCAAGTACCTCAAATACACGTGGAACCCCAGAGTGGATAGAGCAGAAGAATTCATAATATGAACCAGAAAATAAGTTAGTCATTTGGTCATCGCAGTTCGGTACAATAGAAATATTTCAAAGAGAGACAAGCAAGGTAATAATGGTAGGAAATAACTTCAAGCAGTCTCTTTCATACAAGGGATAATGTTTGAACAAAGTCATCGGCCTGACGGCAAGACAGATCACTGGGACTTCATGGCTTGTGTCTATAGGGTTCATGTGATGGGACTGCAACGAAAATGGAGGCATGGGTTGAAATATTCCAGAGCATACTGGATTCAAGGAGGGCTGCAGTCAATTGAAAAATTAGATTAGATAACTTACAGTGTGGAAACAGGCCCTTCAGCCCAACAAGTCCACACCACTGAAGTGCAACCCACCCATACCCCTACATTTACCCCTTACCTAACACGACGGGCAATTTAGCATGGCCAATTCAGCTAACCTGCACATCTTTGGACTGGGGGAGGAAACCCACACAGACACGGGGAGAACGTGCAAACTCCATATAGTTAGTCATCTGAGGTGGGAATTGAACCCGGGTCTTTGGCGCTGTGAGGCAGCAGTGCTAACCACTGCACCACCGTGCCGCCCGAAAGTGACAGTGATGGCTTTTGTTCTCCAAAGGAGCTCCACAGGAAACAGGAAATGAAAGAACAGAGCTTCATATCGATTGTTGGAAACATTCTTTCTCCCCTTAGTGAGGTAGCAATTGCTCGACACATAATAAAACCTAAACATTGTGAAACAGATTAAACAAGGTGTTGGGAAAGAGAAACGATTTTTTGAATCATTGGCTTGGATTTTTCTGAGGATCAGAGACGTCGACCTAGTAAAGAGGAACGGTTGGATATTGTTTATTTGAATTTAAAATAATTATTGGTAAATAGTTCCAACAATATATCATTGCACGAAATGGGAGCTGTTCGTTTAGGTAGTCATATATGAGGATGTGTTAAGAAAGGGATCACAAACAGAAGACAAATTTACAGTTAATGGATCTTATTTCAGGTTGGAATGACGCAAGTAGTGCAGTCCCTAAATAATATGGCTGGGATCCTCAATTATTTATGAGCTATAAGAATAACATACACGGGGCAGAATGCAATCTATCCTTATTAGCCTATAATGGTAAACATGGTAAGTTATATAGTGATGAGTTAAGGCATAATCTGTCATGAAATATAGATAGATTGCATGAGGTAGCACATACGTTGTTGAAGGAGTTCAATGTCGCAAAAGGCTCATTTATTCGGAGGAATCAACATTGATATTTGTAGGTTAAATGATGAGACTTCCAGGAACTCAAAATCTTAGCGTCCAGGTGCAGCAAGTAATTCAGATCGAAAAAAGAATTTTGGCATTTATTGGGAGGGGGCTGGAGTTTTAAATATAAATCTTGCTATACCTGTAGTCGTTTTGCTATGACTATACCTGGAATATACAAACAATTTTGATCATATACTTTGGAGACGATATTGCCAGCATCGGAAGCTGCTAATAGAACTTCACGACGCTGAGACCCTGCAAGAAGATTTCCACTCTTTATGAGTTTCAGATTAGATCTTCCTGCCTGAGGTGATCGTATTGATTGTGTTCATTAGGAGAGGGATTGAATTCAAGAGTAGTGAGGTGATGTTGCAGCTGTACAGGACCTTGGTAAGGCCACATTTGGAGTACTGTGTGCAGTTCTGGTCGCCTCACTTTAGGAAAGATGTGGAAGCTTTGGAGAGAGTGCAGAGGAGATTTACCAGAATGTTGCCTGGAATGGAGAATAGGTCGTACAAGGATAGGTTGAGAGTGCTAGGCCTTTTCTCATTGGAACGGCGAAGGATGAGGGGTGACTTGATCGAGGTTTTCAAGATGATCAGAGGAATAGATAGAGTAGACAGTCAGAGGCATTTTCCCCGGGTACAACAGAGTGTTACAAGGGGACATAAATTTAAAGTGAAGGGCAGAAGGTATATGTGGATGTCAGGGGTAGATTCTTTACCCAGAGAGTGGTGGGGGCACGGAATGCGCTGCCTGTGGGAGTGGCAGAGTCAGAATCATTGGTGACCTTTACGTGGCAATTGGATAGGTACATGGATAGGTGCTTAAGCTAAGACAAATGTTCGGCACAACATCGTGGGCCTCAGGGCCTGTTCTGTGCTGTATTATTCTATGTTCCATGTTTTATTCAAAGTAATGATTCAGTGGGGGCTTGAAAGGGATATATTGGGAAGACGTTTCCACTCGTGTTTGAATCTGGAACCAGGGCACATAGATAAATAATTAAGGACCACTAATTGAAAACTATGATGTGAAGGCAATTCTTCTCATAATCGTTAATGATTGTGTGGAATTCTGTAACACAGAGAGTTGCCAAGGCTAGATTTCTAGAAGTACTTAAAGAGGAGATGGATAGAATTTTGAAACTTTGGTAATGAAGACCTGACACTAAAGAGAAGCTGAGGTCTGTTAAATTCACTGTTGGTTCAAGGCTGAGGGGTTGAGTGTTCTCCTACTGTTACCTGAAGTCCTCATCCGTCCTTGGTCCAGATTATTTTCCACCTATATCCTCCTCGAGCAGTGCCAAACTACGCCGGAAGGTGTTACTTGAAGCATCGTGTAACGTTCAACAATGTGGAAGGCGTTATGCAAAAGCAAGTTATCGTTGCTCCTGGAAAGGCACTGAAATTATCATTCAAAGGCTTAGAAGTTTCCCTTATCCCCGGTTGGGTCCCTCAAACCTAGTTCAGTCTGAACTTCCCCCTTACACTCTGTTTCAATCGTGAGAATACAGGCACACTGCACAATAATATTCCAGACATTGTTTTGTTTAATGATAAGCTGTTTTACTGCAAGATAGCCTTGCCTTTGCTCTATCCCATACCTGAGTCTGTAATCACTCAGTTCGCTAAGTTTATGTCTCACATAAATTTTTATTATTTATTGTATATAAAGTAGAACACAGAGATGGAAGAACTGTTTCCCCTCAATCTGTTTAATTCTTTACATTCCACATGATCATCATCCCACCCACGTCGTCTACAAATATCTGGATTTTCTGTTAATTTCTCCTTCATATACTGGCAAATCTTTCTTGTCAAATGCATGGGGTCATGACAGCACAGAAGAAGGCTTTTAGGCCCATTGTGTCCATTCTGACTATGTCCGTATGAAATCTGCCTGCTCTGATCACGCAATAACAAGCTCCACATTCTGCCCTCGCTCTTATTGTTATTCTTCAACTGTCTTTATTAACAGCACCATTTATTATTAATCTTTGCTCCCCCACAAGTGAATAGCACCTTCACTACATCTACGGAGAAAATACCCTTGGTAATTTTAATATAAATTAATTGTTCATTTCTCCGGTTTCTTGTTCCCGAATGAAAGTGCCTCGAAGTGTTCAGTTATTTGTGATAATTTAGGAGCTCTCATTTTTTGCTGTCATATTTTACAATCTTCTTTGCAATCCCTGTTAATCCTTATTTTCAATCTACAGACCAGACCAATGCACATCGCTCCCATATCCGGTCTGACCATTGGAAGTGATTGAACAACCTGCCGTGCAGTAACAGCTGGGATCCTAATCGGAAGATCCCATCCTCCTTTTGTTTTCCTTGTACAATTACCTGTAAATCTCTCTAACTTCAATGATGTTGACAATATGCAGAAGGTTGAGTCTGTATCACTTGGAGATGCCGAAGTTCAGATGAGATTTGGTGGAGGTGCTCAAAATCGTGAAGGGGCTGTTCAAAGTAGAGAGAGAGAAATGGTTTGGAGTTGATGGAAGAATCGAGAACAAAAAAAACACAGATGTAAAATAATTGTCAAAAGAAGCGATAGCAACACAAGCAAAGATGTTGTCTTCGCGTGAGCGGTTATGATCTGAAATGCTCTGCTGAAGAATGTAATGGAAGGCGTTTCATTCCAGTAAGCAAGAATTATTGTCTGAAAAGGAGGAATGTGCGTGGTTATTGCGAATGGCAAAAGGTGAATTGCTGATTAACAGTGTCAGAAGAGAAACGATGGGATTAATAGCCATCTTATGGGACGTAACAAGCTGCATCAGGTAAAATAGGAAGGGAATTGACTACATTAAGAAATTGAGATCAGAGAAAGTTACATTCTGTCTGGAGTTGTGCCTGCGGTTTGCTGGCAAAGACGAGTGGCAATATCATTGCTGGATTTCAGGGCTTTGTCAGTAGAATTTCCTTATATTGCAATATGCATATGAACGACTCCTGCTGCCGCTTTCTGTACTTTGGAGTTTTGCTTCCAGGAAATGATCTGATAAATTGCCCTGTTCTGTTGAGAAGAAGAAGCGATGCTTGAGAAAAAGAGAATGGAAAACTGACTTTGAATGCATCCCTTTCCAGACTTACAAGCGATGCCTCACAAAACTGTACAACTACAACTTTATGAAAGAAATAAGATGGAGAGGAGCCTTGATAGTCGACTTGTGGAAAGATTATTCTTTTTTCTGTGGGATTCTGGAATCAGATGACGGATTCTCAGAGTACGGTGTCGTGCATTTAAGGCAAAGGAGCGTGGACCTTTCTTTTTCTATCAGATGGTCGTGAATCTGTTTAAGGGATTGACTCTGTCAGTGGGATGAATCGATGGGTTGTAAAACAGACGGATTCCAGCCACATGCCTTCAATTTTCTTGCTGGCTGAGATTGCCATGAGGGATTCTACATCTCATCCACTCGCCTTGCCAGATATGGGGTGATCCTCAGTTTATGCCACAAGTCATATCTCTAATGAAAGAAGGTCCCGATAATCCGACAGCATTGAGATAACTTTACTGATTTAACTCCACATTGGCCTGTATGTCTTCAAAAACTCACTGTTTCTTTACTCGTGGAGAGTCCTTGACACTAATCTAGCTCTCTCAGAGCTGCCTCTCAGAGCTAACTTCTGACTTTCTTGTTCATGTCTGTCAGCCAAGGCTTCCTAAATGGCCAAGATTTGCTGCCTAAATCTGCAAACTCTCACACTGAGGTCCAGCTGGCTGACGGTATTCCCATCACTAGATTTATCTTTCGTGATTCTGTGGAATTGCACATCACAGTGTGTTTATGAGGCTGGTCATAAAATACATTAAAGGCAGGGATAGGAGATTTTTGTTCAGTAATAAAATGAATGGAACAAGAAAGGAAAGGCTAATTGAGAGTTATCAGCTTTTTGGTAGAATGGCCGACTTCTTCTACTTTGTCTGATGGTTTTATCACAGGCAACATCCTGGTGAATCTCCTCTGCATTCCTTTCAGTGAACCACATCCTTCCTATGGCATGGTTGCCAGAGCTCAACACAGTATTCCAATTGTGGCTTAACCAGTGTTCTGAACAGCTCAACATAACCTCCCCGCTTTTAAAAATTAATCTCTTGAGTAATAAAGCATCCTTTATGCGTACTAAATTATGTTAATCAACTTGTCTGTCACTTTTAGCGATTTGACGTTCTGCTGCATCTCCGCCTCCACCGCATTATCTGTCCCTCCACTAATCTTTTCGTCACCTGCAAGCTTAGCAACAATTCCCGCAATGACTTCGTCCAGATCATTGATATACAACGTGAAAAGATGTGGCTCCAACACTGACCCCTCCGAAGCTCAGATAGACAGTGGCTGCCATCCTGAGAAATATCCCTGTATTCCAAATCTTGGCCTCCTCCCACACAGCAAATCCCCTGTGCATTCTTTCAGCATGGGCACTTATCTTAGTCAGCCAACTCCTGCAGTGCCACCTTATCAAAAGCGTTCTGGAAATCCAAATAGATCACATCCACTAGCTTAACTTTGTCTAATCCGTCAACGAATTCTAACAGAATTATCAGGCATGACCTCTGAATTACGAAGTCGTGCTGACTTCGCCCTATTTTACAATGCACTTCAAAGTACTCTGTAATTTCGTGGTGAGTGATGGAGGAAATATCTAACCGTCGAAAGCAGCTTAGTGTTTCCTGTCTTCTAACTGCCAGCCACCGTAAACAGCTTGGTACATCAGTCAATACCTCTGTTCTGTCTCTCTCAAATTAGAGTGGGTTTTATTCCGAGGGTGTATTTCTGCTGTGTCCCCCGAATTACTGCCAGAAATCCCTGCTATTGCTACTCGCCAAACTCCCTGATATGTTTCATTTCCAGCTCTGTCATTTACTCTGTCATATATTTGTGGCTACATTTAGTCAACATAAAATTAATTCTGATTTTAGCTTCGTTTTCTCAAACTGCAGGGTGACAACGATCATTGTCTTCTAGAGGCTACATCACTTGCAGATCCCTAAACAAGTCTCTGTCCTCATTCATCCCCAAATCCAGAACTACCACATGCTGGTCAAAAACAAAATCTCATATACGTCGCAAATTCATTTTCATTGAGATCTGTGACCAAGCTGTGTTTCCAAGTACAACTGCATATTGAAGTCCACCATGACCTTTATAACATTTCTGACTTTCTGACAAGGCTTTTCTACTTCCTGTTGTATTTCCTCCCTCACATCCTGACTGCTGCTCAGAGGCCCTTATACAACTCCCAACGGGTCAAGTTGTTTCACTTTGCAGTTCATCAAAAAAGCCTACTCGGATTCTACGTCTTCTGACCATCATTCTCTTCATGTTAATAGGTTCATTTTCTGTTTATTACTATTGGGTGTGGCTGCCCTCTCCTCCCATCTACTTGTCCTTCAATACGACATAATTCCTTGGATATTTATTTCCCAGCCCTGATTCCTTGGCAGCTAAGTCTTTGTGAAACCCAGAATATTGACACTGCCAAATTAAATCTGGGGAAAAGCTCATTTATCTTGTTTCGTGCATTGCATGAGTTTCCGTCTAACACCTTCAGTGCTGCGTTAACTGACTCCCTTCTCATACTTGCCCCTGATCACCCGTGTTTGAATTGAAAAGACTGAATTGCTGCATGTTCTCTTTCATTTTAATTGGTATGAAAATTTTCATAATCTCTCCTGAGACGTGTTTCCTTCACCAGTCACCACATTGTTCAACCTTTCTGCTTGGATCCTTGTCGCCAATCGGTTCAGTTCCGAATGGTTCAGTTCCTTCTTGGTTCAATCCATATGCCAATTCCCGGTGAATGGAACACTTGTTTCCACTACAGAGATTCGAACACTTCTTACTAATTCTTGATCTTCTCCCTACAGGAATACAATGCATTTTATAACGAGACCAGTAAGTATTAGATGTTATTAAACAATAAAATAAAGCGAGTCAAATCAATTATCAACATCTCCTAGTTAAGTGAATTTAGAGACCTGAAAAAACAACTGTATGTTTTTGAGTTTTCTGAAAAAAAAACTTTCGAAATAACATTAGACTTTAAGTCTGATGGCATGTATTCCTGAAAGAGGGTATCTCCGCGGATATTTGCTTGAAGAAAATCGGTTTAGACATGTTCGAGTTTTGCCTGGTCATGACAGGAATCCAGAGAGTTAAATGACTAGGAGATCCTGTAGCATGGAGTTTCGGACACCATCAGCTCTGTTCCGGACACCATCAGCTAGAAGCAAACTTCTTTAATAATGCATTCTGTCTGTTAGTCTGAATGCCTCATGTTGGATTTTATTTGTGTATGTTTCTGAAGAAAAAAAACACTGTTACTCTTTATGTGCTACATAGTGGAGGATTGATATTTTCCTAAATCTGGGAATATGATTAAAACATTATCTGGAACATTCAATATCCGACAATATACAAATAATTCTTTGATGAACATTCCATGCAGCATTCTATTTCTGATATAATTTGACAACGACCAGACATCAGTGAGTTGAAAAACAAAAGATCCACAGGGAAGAGATCCCGTTTTAGGAATAAGAAGGCACTGTTTTGAAGTCTGCTCAGGTACTTAAAGGAGTGAATACGTTTTTGTTGCTTTTACGTTCTTTCAAGATAGAGGAACAACCACAGTTTAGACTAAAAGACACAAATTTCCAAACCCTGTTTGTCATCAAGGAACTGGGAGAGAGTCGTTCAGAATGGCAACACTTTCACCATCCGTATTGAGTGATCGCATATGTGGAAATGTTCCAGAAAACATTTGATTTAATGGATGTGTGCCTGTGTGTTTTGGGAAGGCTTTGTGTCTCATGCGTTACATCACATTTTTGTTAGAATCCAGAATTTTCCATATTTTAGTTCAGTTTCAATTACATCAGTAAGTCCCTGTGTACAGTGAGAAACTTGCAAATCTTACTAAGTCCTCAACCAAACTGATCACTTTACATCCAGACTGGATTATAATTCGTTTGTTTTCCTCCCTCACAGTTAATGTATTGACGATCTTTGTGCTGCTTTACAAAGACTGCGGACTGTCTCCATGTGTCATTCGTTACCTGGGGGCCATGTCAGTGGCGGATCTACTGGTCATTGTCCTCGACTTGATACTGAGACACATTCCCATTGTATATCGGGACCGTTTTCATTTCCTGAAATCCATTCCCGTGTGCAATATTCACGCCGTCCTGCTTTATGCAGTCACTGACTGCTCTGTCTGGTTCACCGTCACTTTCACCTTTGATCGGTTTGTGGCCATTTGTTGCCAGAAGCTGAAAAGTAAATATTGCAGTGAGAAAACGGCGGCTGTGGTTCTGGGAGCAGTGACTGTGCTGAGTTGTTTAAAGAACATATTATGGTATTTTATGCTCACAAATCGGTATAAGCTGAACAACTTCCCTTGGTTTTGTCGTGGAAGAAACGCTGTTCTTTTCTCTCGGGTCTGGGCTACAATTGAGTTCCTCCACCACATTCTAACGCCGGGTCTCCCATTTCTCCTCATTCTGTTGCTCAATATTTTCACCATCAGACACATATTAGTGACAAGCAGAGCCCGCAGCAGACTCTGGGCTCATACCAATAGGGACGCTCAATCTGACACAGAAATGCAAATTCGAAGAAAATCGATGATTTTAATGTTTGCGATTTCTGCCAATTTCTTCCTGTTATGGTCAATGTTAATGCTGTATTTTATATGGCAACGGATGCGTTATATTGCGTACACCTTTCTATTTCTACATACCTTTGTGCGGGAATTGGGCTTCATGCTTCAGCTCCTCAGTTGCTGCACAAACTCCACTATTTATGCAGTGACCCAGACTAAGTTTAGGCAGCAGCAGAAGAATGTGCTGAAATACCTCTTGATCCAAATTCACCCATCAATCAGATTCACTCATTAATCAATCCATTCAGGATTTTCTCTTTTCAGTTCAATGTTCCTGAGACGAAACAACCTGTCGCTATGGTAACAGATTGAGGGTTTTCCAACCTTATCCGACAGATGGTTGCTAGGACACATTGAAATATTTCTCTTAACTCAGGGTGCAGTAAGAAAATAAGCCATTTGACTGACCACATCTGTAACTCAATTTTATAATAATAAAATTTTCATTAAAAAGTGATGAGCAGTAGAGTGAACAACGCATCTTTGTGTTGAAGACTCTGAGGTCGAGAGAGAAAGAGCGACACTTGGTCCCGAGGTCTGATTGGCAGGAAAGGAAAGGAAACCAGAGCCACACTCCAGATTTCGGTTGTAGTTATGCTGTTCTTGCTTTCACCTCTGTACCACTCACTCTGATCTGTCCTCGGCATAATTCATCTTGTTCTGTCAACCTCCACATCTCCGTCACACTCTCACATTCTCCCACTCTCTTTCCTCCTCCTCCCATTTATGTATCCTTCAGTTCAAATGTCATTCGGACAAAACTGCTTTGTGTCCCAAATGCATTTTTTGAAGAATGAGACAATGGTGCAACCTGAGACATTCACAGGCTGTAATGCTTTCTCCCCCCAAAAAATCAGCCGCTTTCATCGTGGCGTAGTGAGGCCACCAGAGGGCGGCAAGAGGTTGGGAGACACTCTGAGCCATTGATGTATCACTTTTCAAATAGCTCATTCATCAACCCAAACATCCCTCCAGTGATTTACATTGCAGCCATGGATAGACGTACAGGTACAAACGCACAGAGACCCACATGTGGAGACACACCAACACGGCGATTATATGACGTTAACCATAAGAGGGACAGAGAGAGGGAGAAATTGGGTGGGGATTATGCACATTTGAATTGATTCACCCTAAAAGAACAGAGAGCATTCTGCACAGAGTCACCGGCACAGAGACACACGCAGATATAGAAACACGCACTAATACACGCACTCAAATGCATTAGCTTATACACACAACTGCAAACACACAGAGGTGATTTTCAGAGATAGGCACACACAGAGATACATCAACGGAAACTCTTTAAATACAGAAAAACATACAGCCACATTTCTACACACAGACATGCACAGACAGACATAGAGACACACATGGATGTGCAAACGTACAGAAAGAAACTGACACACACAGACAATCACACAGAAACAAACATACACCAATGGTTAATCTGGCACACAGAGTCACACTGACACGCACGTACACACACAGAAACACACACATGTCGGCAATCTGACGCACACGGACAAACATATAGAAATACAAGCAGACACACTGACACAAATACACGCACAGAAAGAAAAGTACTGACACACTGACAAGCACAGACTGACTGAAAGAAACATGGATGCATAGAGACATTCAGTTTGTGTCAATCAGATAATTCCCACCTTTTTCTGATGAAATGTCAACCAGACTGTGGGACAGTGCCGTGATTTCCCTCACTGTATTGTCAGGGAGGTGGTCCAAGTGATTAATAATCAGATTTAAAAATGTACAATGAACAAACATTCACTGGTACAACAGATCCACGGAAAGCTTTGATATCCATCTGCAATTGCATTGGTATTCATTCTTAGAAACACGATAAAAGTAAACTCGCCGATTGTACTGTTTAAATTTCGTCTCATTCGCTTCTTGTGTTGATTTGTCTGAAGATCCTGTATTCCACTGAGGGATAAATCTGTGTTCTCATTCTGCAGAATACTCTATTCTCTTGTCTGAATAATGCGAATAAGCAGCACTTTTCCTGCACTTCTCACAGTTTAGTCTTCTGCATTCGTGACTCCCAATGTTTCCTCCTCTATAAACCAACATTTTCCTCGCTAATATCAGTGCTGAGGAAGGATAATTGTATCTGAAACCTGAACTCTTATTTGTCTTCACAGTTGCTGTTAAACCTGCTGACCTTTTTCATACTCGTCTGTTCTTATTTCAGAAATCAAAATGGATGCTTTAGCTGATTTAAAACTTCAGTTTGTCGCCCTGTGATGCTTGTGTGTGTGTGTGCCTGTGTGTGTATGTGTATGTGTGCGCGTCTTTGTGTGAGACAGAGAGACAGAGAGAGAGAGAGAGAGATAGATAGAGAGAGACAGACAGAGAGAGAGAGAGAGAGAGACAGAGAGAGAGAGGAAGAGAGAGAGGAAGAGAGAGACAGAGCGACAGAGGGAGAGAGAGAGACAGAGAGAGACAGAGAGAGAGAGACAGATGGAGATAGAGATAGAGGTAGAGAGAGAGAGATAGAGATAGCGATAGAGAGAGAGAGAGAGAGAGAGAGAGAGAGGGAGGGAGAGCTGGGTCCCACACAATGTTCAGTACCACCACTTAAGACTCTGCGTCTTTCCTGAAACCCTGTCGGACACCGAAGGAGGTATTCTCTATTTCTCTCTCTTTGTCTTTTTCTCTCTTTCTTTTCCTCGTTCTGTGTCACTGTTTCGTTTCTCAAGGTCCATTCGTTCGTCTCTATTTTGATCATTTTCTCTGTCTTTTTCTCTATTTTTGTCTCTTCCTCTTTGTTTTTCCTGCCTGTGTCTCTATCTCTCACAAATGTTTGGCTCCTCATAAAATGTTTCTGCCTGTCAGTTGCTATTCGTGCCCCGTGCAGCTTCAGAACCCTGCTAGTTCCTCCATGATCACCCCCACCCCACACAGTCTGTGTCTCCCTCCACGTACTGCATCCCCCCATTCAGTCCTCCATTCAGTGAGTCCCGACCACCACCCTAACGGTTGTTCGACACAGGGACTAGAGTCAGAGACTCACTGGCCTTTTCATTTACTGCTTTTCAGCACCGCAAGATCCCAGTCGCCATTCAGACCCTCCTCAGTGAGGAAGATCCTTTATCGAATAACGCCCTCCCTTTTTCAATTTAGCGAGCACAGAATGGGTGTAAATCTCAGCCGGAATGAGACATCGGACGAAAACACGTCATTACAGATAGACAAAGAGACGTAGAAAATAGAACATAGAACATAGAAAAATACAGCGCAGTACAGGCCCTTTGGCCGTCGATTTTTGCGCCGATCCAAGCCCACCTAACCTACACTAGCCCACTATCCTCCATATGTCTATCCAATGCCCGTTTAAATGCCCATAAAGAGGGAGAGTCCACCACTGCTACTGGCAGGGCATTCCATGAACTCATGACTCGCTGAGTAAAGAATCTACCCCTAACATCTGTCCTATACCTACCACCCCTTAATGTAAAGCTATGCCCCCTCGTAATAGCTGACTCCATACGTGGAAAAAGGTTGTCATGGTCAACCCTATCTAAACACCTAATCATCTTGTACACCCCTATCAAGTCACCTCTAAACCTTCTTTTCTCCAATGAAAACAGCCCCAAGTGCCTCAGCCTTTCCTCATACGATCTTCCGACAGTTAAGGACAGAGGAGGAAATGGGGAAGCTGGAGGGAGAGAGAGACAGAGGGAGGCTGGGACAGACGGAGACCGGAACAGAAGGAAGTTCCCGAGGCAAACCTCGTCAACAGCACTCCAGCAGCGAGTTCCTGAGGCATTGCTGCCAATAAGGAAGTTGCTGGACAGAGAGAGGATAAAGAGAGTAATGGTTAGAGCGATAGAAGGACTTACTGAAGAGAAAGAAACATGAACAAAGAGAGTGTGAAACCCGAGGCATGGACAGAGAGAATAGACAAAGATTTAGGAAGAGAGCGAAACAGACAGCGAGACAGAGGTAGTAGTGAGAGAAAGATCCCATGGAGTGACACAGAAAGAGAAAACCAAGATGGAGAAAAGGATAGAGAGGGAGAGAGAGGGAGAGAGAGAGTGAGAGCGAGAGAGAGAGAGAGAGAGTGAGAGAGAGAGAGAGAGAGAGAGAGAGAGAGAGAGAGAGAGAGAGAGAGAGAGAGAGAGAGAGAGAGAGAGAGAGCAAAGAAGAAAATAAACATTCGGGCAGACATAAGGACAGATGGAACAAAAAGAGAGAAAATTCCCAATGACAACACGGGAAAAAGCAGAGAGAGTATAGGAAAAAAGATGGAAGGAAAGAGAGGAAACGAGCCATTGAAGAGCAGACAGAGATGCCATTGACAGGCAGTGATGGAACAACGGGATGTAGGGGAAGGGAAAAGCAGAGAGAATGAAACTCTGGCAGCAAAATAAGGGTCACAGAGGGCAGAGATAGAGAGAATGGTGTGGTGTTAGGTGAATGGGCAAAGTCGTAGAGGGGTAAGCCTGTATATTCGTACAGTTTCTGAAAAACCTGGGGAGGTATCTGAGGTAGTAGCGGGGAGAGTGAACGGGGGAAATGTGGAAGAAGGTAGGGAAAACGGGGATTTATAGAAAGCTGTGGTAGAGACAGGCAGATGGGAATATGGAGGCAGAGGGAGAGAGAGGGAGGAATCCAGTGAAATTTGTGGCATAAAACTGTGCAGAAGACAACTGTTTACCAATTGTCTCCCCAAAATCCCCACTCCAGTGTTCAAAGAACAAAACCTCAGAGACTGCGTCAGCCACACAATTCTTTGCCCCATTCGTGTGTGAGTGTGTGAATGAATGACAAGATAGCAGGATGCTTTATAATACTACTCTCGGTCTGTCTGTCTCTGGTTCCAGTGCTTGTCTGAGAATTCCACATGACAAAATAAATTGAATCTCTCTGTCTCTGTTTCATCTGAGTTTCATCTTGCAACTCAAATATCTTCAGGGGCAGGGGAGAGACTGGGAGAGTAACGAAAAATTAATTGAAATAATAAATTCATTAACAAAAGCACAGCAAGATCCCAAAGTTCACTGCCTTCCACAATCCAACACTTTCCAGAACGCAGCAAGATTTCCACTGCTGGCCTGAGCTGCTAATTCCAGTACATTCCCTGCTACTAAACACAGAGAACGGAGATCAGGGAGATATCTCAAACTGACTCAAGACTGCCGGAGTCTACATCCCACTCCCCACACAACATTGTCCTCTCTCCTGGAGTCTATATGTCTCCATCTGCTTGTATCTAGACGTTAGTCTCTTAGAAATTCAGAGAGAGAGAGAGACAGAGAGAGAGAGCAAAGAAGAAAATAAACATTCGGGCAGACATAAGGACAGATGGAACAAAAAGAGAGAAAATTCCCAATGACAACACGGGAAAAAGCAGAGAGAGTATAGGAAAAAAGATGGAAGGAAAGAGAGGAAACGAGCCATTGAAGAGCAGACAGAGATGCCATTGACAGGCAGTGATGGAACAACGGGATGTAGGGGAAGGGAAAAGCAGAGAGAATGAAACTCTGGCAGCAAAATAAGGGTCACAGAGGGCAGAGATAGAGAGAATGGTGTGGTGTTAGGTGAATGGGCAAAGTCGTAGAGGGGTAAGCCTGTTTATTCGTACATTTTCTGAAAAACCTGGGGAGGTATCTGAGGTAGTAGCGGGGAGAGTGAACGGGGGAAATGTGGAAGAAGGTAGGGAAAACGGGGATTTATAGAAAGCTGTGGTAGAGACAGGCAGATGGGAATATGGAGGCAGAGAGAGAGAGAGGGAGGAATCCAGTGAAATTTGTGGCATAAAACTGTGCAGAAGACAACTGTTTACCAATTGTCTCCCCAAAATCCCCACTCCAGTGTTCAAAGAACAAAACCTCAGAGACTGCGTAAGCCACACAATTCTTTGCCCCATTCGTGTGTGAGTGTGTGAATGAATGACAAGATAGCAGGATGCTTTATAATACTACTCTCGGTCTGTCTGTCTCTGGTTCCAGTGCTTGTCTGAGAATTCCACATGACAAAATAAATTGAATCTCTCTGTCTCTGTTTCATCTGAGTTTCATCTTGCAACTCAAATATCTTCAGGGGCAGGGGAGAGACTGGGAGAGTAACGAAAAATTAATTGAAATAATAAATTCATTAACAAAAGCACAGCAAGATCCCAAAGTTCACTGCCTTCCACAATCCAACACTTTCCAGAACGCAGCAAGATTTCCACTGCTGGCCTGAGCTGCTAATTCCAGTACACTCCCTGCTACTAAACACAGAGAACGGAGATCAGGGAGATATCTCAAACTGACTCAAGACTGCCGGAGTCTACATCCCACTCCCCACACACCATTGTCCTCTCTCCTGGAGTCTATGTGTCTCCATCTGCTTGTATCTAGACGTTAGTCTCTTAGAAATTCAGAGAGAGAGAGAGAGAGAGAGAGAGAGAGAGAGAGAGAGAGAGAGAGAGAGAGAGAGAGAGAGAGAGAGAGAGAGAGAGAGAGAGAGAAGAGGATGGCGGGGTTGGGGGGGAGTGGGTGGTGTGAGGGGTGGGAGGGATGGGAGAGAGAGAGAGGCTTCAGATTTCTTTTTGAAGGAAACCACATCGATCCGATAGGGCCCAGAAAACCAAAGGTCCCTAAAATACAGGTTCACCCCGAGGAAATCAATCCACGAGGTAATAAAGAGACATAGATCACGTGGGTGCTATGGGGCCAATGTCTGCGCCTCCTTAAAGCGAGGAATTTATTCAAACAGTCATTGCATTTGTCACATGCCCCACGCCATCGAGACACAGCAACTTCCTTATTGGCAGCAATGCCTCAGATACAAGATAACCTCAATTTTCGTGATGAAATACTGCAACCCCAGGCACTAACATGACAGATATTTAACAATCTCCAATGCCTCTCTTTTTCTTTTTCACGCTCCTCTCACATTTTCAAGTCTTTATTTTACTCCTGCTGTCAATTTTCACCTACATACCTTCATCTCATGCCAGACTTTCACATTTAGGGTTTGAATTTCCTCCCCGCAGAGTCCTGAAATCAGGCACTTAATGGGAGGGGGATTGATATGTTTGTGTTATGTTCCTTTAATCTGAGGCATCAATCTTAGTTTTAAAACCACAGGGTCACAATTAGATAGGATCCAGTTCGCCAGGTATCCAGAAAATCCAGGATCCCAAAGTGGAAATCAAACCTCGGAGTAATGAACAGACACATCTAACATGGACCCCACGGCGGGCAACATGTCCAATAGCCCTCAGGGCAATGCTTCTGCTCTGGAGTTTGTTCTTGCTCAAAACTGTCCTGGCCTCAGACTTCACGAATGCTCACATTCCAAATTTCCAAATGAACACCCCACGGGAGAAAAGGTAAAAGACCAGTGAAAAGGGGAAGGACCAGCAGTTTGCAGCAAAATTACGAAAGAAAAGCACACTCTTATCTGCATGCCACTCAAATCGACTGTGTTCCATTATATTATAACGATATTAAAATACACAGCAAATAATAAAAAAACAATTGACCAAAGGTTTCAAATATTAATTATAAGATGCATTCAGCCAAGCCACAATCGCACCCACGCACCCCCCCCCCGCCAAATGCACACACCACCCATACACACGTCCCCTTACACACCTCGCCCATGCACACCCGGCCCACGCATCGCTTCCACTTGCACGCCCTCCTGTGCACTTCCACTCGTGTCATCACCAAAATACACCTCACGGTCACACCCCATATTCATTAACCTATGTGCACTCACCCATACGCATTCATGCGCATGCACTTCCCCATGACCTTTACCCAATGTGCACACGAGTATGCACACACTGGCATGCGCAATTCCCCACCTGATCTCGCCATGTGCATTCCGCCATGTGTGTTGCCCCAAATGCGCATACTAACACCCAGCTCTCGATGCCCACTCCCCAGGATGCATTACTTTATGAATAACATCCACATGCATGCACCACTTGCACTTCCCCACACGCACACCACCATATCCTCACACCCGACCCAACACCTGCACACACACTTCAATGACAAACACCAAAACACATAACTCCTGAAAACTTACAATCTCTCACGTAGACACTCCCTCCACTAAAACTCCTGACACATTTCCACAAAAACAGACACCTCCATGCACAAGACCTCACATGCAAGACACCACACACAGCATCACACAACCAGCCCCCAAAGATCTGCAGACACACCATACACGCAACAACCAGTACACACATCACATATGTACAATCCATATTCGCATCTCTCCCATATACCCCCATTCACACCCCACAAACTCCATGCACACAGCCTCATACACACCCCACTTCCACCAACGCACACCCAAGACACACCGTCACACACACCACCCAAAAGCACACTGCACACACTGATCCCAAATAGATATACCATCCCAAACACACCACTAGACATACACGTTCACGCTCACACATGACCACCGCGACATGCCTACCACTCATAGCCGTTCCCCCACATAAAGCCAACGCACACTCCACACACACGACCTTCCCAAATACCCCTCTCACACAACCAACACACCCACACACTTCCAGACTGCCCGTGCCACACAGACAGCGCACACCACACTAACAGGCCATCCCACACACATTTTTCCCAAACACAGCCAACGCACATCCCTCCACACACAATCCCACACTTCCCCTTGCACACCCAAAGCAAATCCAACCCACGGATACAACTTGAAGCACATCCCCACAATGCACAACAACACACGCCAAACACGCTGCCAATGCCGACGATACACATACAGCCTACTCTACATACAGAGCCCAGTCACACCCTACTAACCCCTCCCACATACATACCGCAGGCACACTCTGAAGTACACACTCCTCGCAAACTTCCCACCACACATCCCCAGACACATTTGACACCACCCACCCACACAGAGCCTACCCAACACACAAAACGAACCACACACGCCGACCCACTCACTCCCTCCTCCACGCATTCTCCCATAGTCAAAACCGCATACAAACCCCAAGCACATACCGCCTCGTGCAATGCTTCCACACACACAGCCCTCACACATCTTTGCCACACTTACACCCACATGCACCCCATACAGACCCACACACACAACCCTGTCACACATGCAAACCACCACATCCACAATCCCACACATGCCCAAAATAGGCATTCGCACTTAATCTGACAAATCTGTTTGACATATTTATTGCCAGTGTGGTGTCATCTGGCTCCAACTTTGCTTCTTGGGTGGAGGCGTGTGAATGAGATCTTATGTTCAGGAGAGGAAGCCTTATAGGATATTCTTGTCCATTGAGATGGCAATTATTGGGCAGCAAAGCTTTACCATTCCTTCTTTTACAAAATCGATGTAAAGCCTTCTTAAACCTACGTCAATGCAGTTTGAAAATTTTGAAGGTTGCTCCCACTCTTACCACTCTTTCCCCTAATACTGTGATTGACGACATCCAGAGAGATAGGAGTGGGAAGATAGAGTGTATAAACGGTGAGTAGGTTTTTGGAGTTTTTTCTGCTGTCACTGGAGGTTCCAGAAGTCAGCTCTCTCTCTCTCTCTCTCTCTCTCTCTCTCTCTCTCTCTCTCTCTCTCTCTCTCTCTGTTCTGTCACAATCTCTAGCTCTCCATGTTCTGTATTCCATGCAGCCATATCTAGCTTAACATGCAACCCTTAATTTTCTTTCTGCTTAAATAAGTTCAGAGAGTTTGAGAATTGATCGCACTGCTCAAATGCCTTCGGAGGCTTCTCAAATACCCACAAACTTTCACTATCCTCCGACACTTCTACACAGGAGAACACACGAAGTCTATTTTAATCTATTGTGAATTCTATTTCCCTGCTCCTCTTTAAATTCACCCCAGCGACAGTGAGGAACATTGGATGCACTTTTCACAAAGTTGGTCATACGGTACAGTCAGTGAGGGTCTGAGCTCATGTATTTTTGCAGAAATAAGTGAGCGACAGAGACGGAGGCAGAGTGTTTGTGTGTGTACGAGTCTGTGTGTGTGAGAGAGAGACACAGAGAAAGAGAAACTCTCTGTGTTGTGTGTGAGAGTGAGGGAAATATACTGGGCTTGCATGTGTCTGTGAGAGAGAGACAGCGATTGTTTATGCGAGTATTTGTGTGAGAGAATGGTAGAACATAGAACAGTACAGCACAGAACAGGTCCTTCAGCCACAAAGTTTGTGACGACCTCATGTAAGGTAAACCTAATGTACGAACCCTCAAATTTCTGTGACCATATGCATGTCCAGCCGTCTCTCAAATATCCCCAATGACCTCAATTGTTGCTGGCAACGCATTCCATGCTCTCACAACTCTCTGCACAAAGAACCCGCCTCTGACATCCGCTTTAAACGTTCCGCCAAACAGCTTAAAACTATGAATCCTCGTGTTAACACTTCTGCCCTGGGAAAAAGTCTCTGTCTATCAACTCTCTCTATGCCTCTCATTATCTTGTGCACCTCAATTTGGTCCCCTCTCTTAATTCTTTTTTTACAATGAATTAAGTCCGAGCTCAGTCAATCTCTCTTCGTAAGATAAGCCCTCCATTCCAGGCAGCATCCTGGTAAACCTTCTCTGAACCCTCTCCAAAGCATCCACATCTTCCCAATAATAGGGCGACCAGAACTGGACACAGTATTCCAAGTGTGGTCTAACCAAAGTTTTATAGAGCTGCAACAAGATCTCACGGCTCTTAAACTGAATCCCCCTGTTTATGAAAGCCAAAACACTACATGCTTTCTTAACAACCCTGTCCACTTGGCCAGCAATTTTAAGGGATCTATGTACCTGCTCACCAAGATCCCTCTGTTCCTCCACACTGCCAAAAATCTTATCATTAATCCTGTATTCAACTTTCAAGTTCGACCTTCCAAAATGCATCACTTCGTATTTATCCAGGTTGAACTTCATCTGCCACCTCTCAGCCCATCTCTGCATCCTGTCAATGTCACGCTGCAGCCTACAACAGTCCTCTAACCTGTCACTGACACCTCCAACCTTTGTGTCGCCTGCAAACTTGCTGACCCATCCTTCAATCTCCTCATCCAAGTCATTAATAAAAATTACAAAGTGTAGAGACCCAACAACAGAGCCTTGTGGAACACCACTCACCACTGACCTCCAGGCAGAATACTTTCCTTCCACAACCACTCGCTGTCTTCTGTCGACCAGCCAGTTCTGTATCCAGACAGATACATTCCATTGTATCCCATTCCTCCTGACCTTCTGAATGTGCCTACTGTGGGGGATCTTATCAAATGCTTGCTGACGTCCTTATACACCACATCCACCGCTCGATCCTCATCAACCTGTCTAGTAACATCCTCAAAGAACTCAATAAGGCATGACCTGCCCCTCACAAAGCCATGCTGACTGCATTTAATCACGCCATCCTCTTCCAGATGGTCATGAATCCTATCCCTCAGAATCCTTTCGAACACCATGCAGATGACAGACTTGAGACTTACTGCTCTGTAATCGATGGGGATTTCCCGATTACCTGTTCTGAAGAGAGGAATTACATTTGCCTCCCTCCAGTCCTCAGGTACGGCTCCGGTGGAGAGCCAGGATGCAAAGATCTTCGCAAGCGGCGAAACAATCACATTTCTCGCTTCCCAAAGCAGTCGACGACAAATCTGGTCTCGCCCTGGCGACTTGTCAATCTTAATGTTTGTCAAATTTTAAGCACATCGGCTTCCTCAATCTCTATCCATTCCAGCGTGCTTACCTGCTCCTCAATTGCTTCATTCACTAAAAGGTCCTTTTCTTTTTTAAAGTCCGAAGGAAAAAAAGTCATTTATGGTTTTCCCTACCTCCTCAGACTCTATACACAAGTTCCCTTTGCTATCCCTGCTCGGCCCTACTCTTTCATTGATCATTCTGTTATTCCTTATAATCTCGTAAAATGCCTTTGGACTCTCCCTAATCCTTCCTGCCAAGTCTTTATCGTGACACGTCCTGGCTCTCCTCAGATTAATTTTAAGCTCCTTCATCGCCTTCCCGTTACTCCTCGAGAGCTGAGCGAGACCCTTGCTCCTCCACCTTATGTAAGCTGCCTTCTTTCTTTTGGTGTTGTGTCTTTGTGTTTGCCTGCGTGAGAGAGAGAGAGGTACTGTGCGAGTGTATTTGTGCGACTGAGGTATTGAGAGACCATTTTGCCTGTGTGTGTACGTGTATGTTCGTTTGTGTGTGTGTGCCTGGGTGTGTATGAGCAAAACACTCGACATGAATGTGTGTGTGAGAGAGAGAGATTTTGTGCTTGTGCGTGTGTGTGAACGAGAGAGACACTGTGAGTATACGTGTGTGAGAGAGGAAGCGAGACACTGTGCATGTGTGTGTGTGTGTCATGCGAAAGTGTGAGAGACACTGTTTGTTGGTATGTGTCTTCTGCTCTCAGTTCTATATTCTCATTTCAAATATTTGTCAAGCTGAACCTGAAAATATTCTTATTCACTGAAGTAGATTTTGGTGGAAATACCGAAAAATAGTCAAATACATGAGCATTCCAAAGCTGGATAAAAATGATATATGTGGTATTTATATTTGTGGACTGAGTGATATATTCACTGTCGACACGCAAGAGACTGGAAAAACGTCAGTAGCATCAGAAGGTGGCGAAGTCCACGTTCAGGGATATGCTCAGCATCCATAAGAATGTGTTCTGAATAGCTATCATATAAATACAATGATGCCATTTGTGAACCCTTATCCTTTTCTTGAAGGATATCTGAGGATTGATGATGATTTATGTCGACTGGGCCCTCAAGTGGTTAAATAGCTCAACTTTCGATCCACAATCTCGAACATTGTTGGGCAAATGTGGAGGGCCAGTGGCGAGACGCTTGGGCTTTCACATGTTCCTACCCATCAAAATAATTAAGTTTAAATTGGAATTGTGTGACGTGCACAAAATGTTTGGCTTTTTCACAGATGCGTCTTCTCCAAACTAGATGGCGTCGAACGAGAGATTCTCTCGAGTTGACTGAAATATTGCATCATTTCAGAAAAAAAAATGAAAGTTTTTGGCAAGATGGCTCAGTGGTTAACATTGCTGCATCATAGCACCACAGACTCAGAATCAATTGTGTCAGGTAAAATTGTGAGAGGTGCAAAGAGGGAAAATAAAGTGTACATAAGGTGAAGGCGTCTGAAGGCCGACAAAACTTTGGAAGAACATCTGGAAGGTCAGAACAACCTGAAACGAGGAATTAAGAAATCTGAAGGTGGTTATGAGATATATCCAGCGAACAGTATTAAGGAAATTCCGAAAGCCTGTTATCATATATGATAGGTCACATACGATAGCAATAGAGTAACTAGGGAAACTGTTGACCCACTCAAGGACAAAAGAGAGAAGTTAGCAGTGCAGTCAGACAAGATCGGTATTTACCGAAGCGGGGAGGGGGGGCGGAGTTGTGGTGGTAGTAGATGGCGGATATTGAGGCTAGGGATACATATTTGCCTCCTCCAAGTCAAGTCAGCAAAATGAAGAAGGTAATTTTGGTTTTACTTAAAGACATGAAGGTGCACAAGTCCCTAGGTCTAAATAGGATCTATCCACTGTTAGTGAAGGAAGCGAGAGAGGAAATAGCTGGGGACATACCAGGTACCTTTGCAGCATTCTTGAACACGGGTGAGGTCCCAATGAAGTGGAGAATGCTTAATGATTTACTCTTGATTATGAAAGGGAACAGTGATAAACACGTAAATAAAAGACTGGTGAACCTGATGTAAATGGTCGGAAAACTGTTGGACAAGATACTGAGGAGTGGGATCTATTTCGATTTGTAGTAAAACGGGCTAGTCAGTGACAGGCAGCATGGTTTTGTGCACGGAAGGTCATGTCTTACAACTTCATAGATTATTTCATTAAGTGACAAAGTTGATTGCTGAGGGAAGGGCTGTATACGTCACATACATTAACATCAGAAAGGCATTTGATAAGGTTCATTATGGCAGGCTGACGGAGAAGGAGAAACACTTGATCTCCAGGGTACGAACCAGATGGATAGACAACTGTCTGGGCAACAGGAGACAGAGAGTAGCAGCGGAAGGGAATTTCTCAAAATAGAGAATTTTGATCAGTGGTGTTCCACATGCTGGGAGCACTGTTGTCTTTGATATATATAAATGACTTGGAGAACGGTCTAGATTGTCCGATATGTAAGTTTGCAGATGCCTGTAAAGTTAGCAGAGGAGCAGATAGTGAAGGGGGTCTGTTAGAGAATACGGCAGTATATAGATAGATTGCAGAGGTGGACAGGGAACGAGCAGATTGAGTTGAATCCCAACAAATGTTAGGTTTTGGATTTTGAAAAATCCAATTCAATTGCTAAATATACAGGAAATGGAAATGTCATGGTGAAAATTGACGTACAGAGAGATCAGGGTGTTCAGGTCCATTGTTCCTTGAAGATGGCAGCCCGGGTCATCAGAGTGGTAAATAAGGCATACGGCATGCTTTCGTACATTGGAGGGTGTACTGAGTTGCCAGGTCATGCTGCAGTTGTAGACGTCTTTGGTCCGGACAAATTTGGAATACTGCATGCAGTTCAGGTTGACACATTGCCAAAATAATGTGGATGCTTTGGAGCGTGTGCATAGGATGTTCACCAGGATGTTGTCTGGTCTGGAGGGAGTTATCTATGAAGAGAGATGGAGGAGAATTAGGATTATTTTCACTGGAAAGAAGCAGTTGAGACGAGACCTGATTGGGTTCTACAAAATTATGAGATGTGTACACAATTCTTCCAAACCTTTTTTTATTCATATACCCATCCGAATTTCGTTTGAATGTCATTGTTACAGCCCCCAACACTTCCTCTGACAGCTGATTCCACACATACACTACCCTCTGCCTGACTAAGGTCAGAAGCTTTCATATCTCAGTTGCAGATTTTTGTTAATAAGCAATGATCGTTGTTGACAAAACCAGTAATTGCTGGAAACGTTCTGCAGATCTGGCAGATTCCGTGTTGCAAAAGCAGAATAATTACTTCTTCAGATGTTGTGTCACTGATACCTGGGTCAAGGATGCCTCCGAGCGTGCTTCGGGTATATGGAAGTGGGAGGATGAACAGCCAGCGGTCGGGATGCACATTGATACCAATGGCATAGGCAGAAAGTGTGACAATGTCTTGCAAGGACAGTTCGGGGAGCTGGGTATAAATTGAAAATCAGGATCTCTAGGGTTGTAATCTCGGGATTAATTTCTCGTAGGGAAGCAATGAATAACAAAACATAATACGGAAGGATAGAGCTAGTGTGGGACGTGTCATTCAGATTCTGGATCTTTGGGACCTTTTCCGGGGCAGCTGGGACCTGTACAAAAAGGAGAGGCGTCCATCTTAACCGGAGGTTTGCTGGTGCAAGTCGGGTGAATTTCAAAAAAGTAATGAGTTTGTGGACCAAAGCAGCAGGTCAGAATGTAAAGGTTAATATGATCAAGAGGCAGGGACAATCTAACGACCATGGTGAGTGAAGGAATCATAAAACATGAATGTCAGTTGAAAGTTGGAGTAATCATAGAGATGAGGCTCCGTACTATCAAGGATGAGTAAATAAGGGTGGAGATTTTGGAAAGCATAGTGCACAAGAAATACTATGAATATCATAACAAACCTTGATATTCCTTCTGTTCTCCAGATGTGAGTCACAGAGGAAGAATTGACAATCTCAGTCCCTTGTTTATCATACACTGGCGAATTTATACACGAATGCAATTGAGTTCGTTATGAGAGAACCATAAGAAACAATTTGGGCATGGAGCTGAATTCTCCTTTTTCACTTTGTGCCTCTGCTTGATTTAATCATAAGGCTGGTAAGTCATTAATGTTGGACTCGGTTTTGGCACCTTATCCTGCAACATTGGTATTTTATGTGCAACTGGAGCATATTGTTGATAACATTCCCTGCAATGGTCAATAGCAGAAGGAACTTTTCATCTGCAGGACGGGCATAAACCCATTCATGAAGATTGTTTGAAATAGCTAGAGTGCTGAGAATGAAGACTCATACGCAAGGGGGGTCAAATCATAATTTCATGACTACGTTGAATTGGAAGCATACTATGAGGAAAAAAAACACCGGTCTTCAAATTGTCAGAGAAGTGAAAAGAAATGCTGAGACAACACAATATGTAAGAAAAAAAACGTCGCATACACGTGCAGATACAGAAACCGAGAGCATGTGTAATATGAACAAGTATCAAGTATAAAACAAACCTATAAGATATCTTTTCCTAATTTTCAATGGGACCCAGATCCAGATTTCCCAGAAAAAGAACGTTTAATCAGCTATAAATCGGTCTTCTTCAAGTCCACACCTTTCCCTCTCACTAATGCTTCATCTGCCATTCCGCCTCCTAATTACTTTTTCCTTACAGTCTTCGTTCCCTTGCATTGCCCCCTACTGCTGCGACAGACCCTTCCACTGATCAACTCCCACTATCCTCCTCTTCTGCGACTCCCACTATATGTCACGCCACTTCCTCTGTTCGCCAGCCCGAACCCCGTCTCCTTTCCTTACTCTTTATGCTGTTCAACTAGGATGCTGTTAGATGCTGATGTGTTGCTTTTGGGCATCAGTAACTGATGAGGTCGGAATGATCAATTTCCAATAGGAACAGACAATAGCGTGCATTTGCACCGTCGAGTCCACTATGGAAGAAATCTTTTTTCTCTCCATACTACAGAGTGGAGCGTCTTTCTGTCTCTCTGTCAGGGCGCTTAACCGAACAGCTTCACCAAAAGTATAACAAACGTCTCCTCATAAGAGTTGGAAATTCGTGCATCAATTATCTTTTGAGAATTATAAGGACAGTGAACAGATTGTTCAACCAGATCGCTTTGTAACATTTTTTCTTTATTTTTTCAAATGATGTGCAATCATCTTTGGAGCTGACTGGAAACAACAAATACTGGAGATCACAACGAGTCAGAGCGCTTCCATGGAAAGTGAGTAAGTTAACTTTTCGAGTCAAGATGACTTCATCGGAGGTCTGATGAACAGTTATCTAGAATCGATACGTTAGCTTTCTATGTTTCCACAGATACTGTCTGACACGTTGTGATCTTCAGCATTGGTTGTTTTTAGTACAGATTTCAGCATAGGCAGTAATTTGCTTCTGCCATTAGCGATGGGATCAGGTTGATTTCGATTGGAACGTGGCATCACAGACCCTGTGCAAAACCTGGTCTTCATTGTTAAAATCCACGACTGAGCAATGCAAAAACCAATTGCTGCATGTTGTATCACAAGTTATTTGCCATCCTGACTAGAAACTAATCTGTTGTCCCTTCACATCATTAGTTAAAACTCTTGGAGCTCTGTGTGAATGCCATCACCATCTGGATCGAACAGGTTCAAGAGGGCAGCTCTCCGTAACCTTCCTCAGAGCATCTGGGGATGACAATAAACTCTTACATTGCTAGTGCTGTCTAAAACCCATGAATATGTGGTGGTACAGTTATCAAGATACTTGATTTTTAACAGTTCGATCCGCATCATCTTCAATCTTTCAGAGGATTGGCTGTGCGATGTCAGTGCCATTGAGTTCAAGGATTCCAGGGCGAGTAATCACAATGCAGCACAATATCAATATTAAGGGAACTGACATATGCAGAAAGTTTATTATTTCTCATTTAATGTCCATAGCCAAATACTTGAGAGTCAATTGAAAGGACACCTTCAGTGTTTCAGTTTAGATCAGGCAGATTGACACAGTCCAGAGTAAAAAGAAGAACGTGGTGAGAAACGGTATCTGGTTTGGCTGCATCAGAGCAGAGAGAAACAGAATCAACCTTTTGATTACAATACGTCTGTTTTATTCAGAACAGTTTCACATCTGACTAAATATGTTAACTCTGAATCTGTCTTCAGCTTCTGCCTGAGGTGATGTGCTTCTCCACCATTTTCTCTTTGAGATTCAGATTTCCAATACCTCTGGCATTTTACCTTCCTTGCTGTGTCTCGATGTTGAACATGGTTATATTTGGACAATATCGTCCATTCCTGGTTCCATTAGAGCTGTTGTCATGGAGAATATCCTGCTAAATGTACAAACGTCTGGAAATTGATGTTTTTGGAAAATACATTTTAGAGGCAGCTGCTCTTCATGAAACACCAGGAATAGATTATTGGTGATGATGACACAGACTTCACATCTTCAATGACACATCTTCAAGGATCGTTAGTGTATCCAATGTCTGAAAACATTTCATGCATATCACAAAACAACTACAGTGAAGATGGTGCTCACTCAACCCATTATCTCTGATTCACAATGGACTGAGCTAAACCTCGACTTTTGTTATTCTGGCTTATCCCTGTCCCCATAACGATTTGTTCCTTGTGTCTGTTTTAATTCTGACTATCCTGTGCACATATGAATATTCCTATCAGCCTATTTTCCTGGTGATTAAATAGTCAATATAAAACATAATTCTCTGTGTCGCATTTGAAACTATCGTATTCACATCACATTGTCTTTCACAATTCCATCTCCCAAATGTCATCTGTTCCCTTGCTCGATATTACATTTCATAACAATTTTTGGGAAGCGTGGTGGTGTCCTGGGTAATGTGACTGTCGTGTCCAGTCTCCACAGCAATTGCCTCATTCCTTTCAGCCTCCTTGCCAACCTCATATTAATTCTGTTTTTGACTCATAATCCATGGGTTTCAATGAACAAGATTGATGTATATGCTAGGTTTCGCTTAAGACTCAAGTCAAAAACTGTCAATGTAACTGCTTTCAAGTAAATACACTGCAATTAAATGAAGAATAGGAGACTGATTCGTCAGGTTTGATCTCATGGCATTTAGGGAGAACTAGTAATTAGGATCGAGAACTGACTCAAAGGTCGAAGGGCGGTGGTGGGAGGGTTGTGTTTTCAAACTTGAGACCACAAGGATCAATGCTGGGTCCAATACATTTAGTCATTTATATAAACGATTTGGTGTGAGGTATACTTAGTAAGTTTGAAGATGACACAGAATTTGGAGATATTTTGGACAACGAGGAAGGTCACCTCAGGTTCCAACGCTATGTTGATCAGATAGGCCAATGAGCTGAGGAATGGCAGATAGAGTTGAATTTAGATAATTGTGAGGTACTGCGTTTTTGGAAAGTAAACATCAGCAAATCTCAACTCTTAATGGTATGGTCCGAGAGAGTTTTGTTGAACAACGAGACCTTGGAGTGTTGGTTAATAGCTCCTTGACAGCAGAGTCGCAGGTATATAGGGTAGTGAGGAAGGCATTTGGCATGCTTTCCTTTCTTGGTCAGAGTACAGGAGTTGGGAGGTCATGTTGCGGCTGCACAGGAAATTGGTTAGTCCACTTTTGGAATGTTGCAAGCAATTCTGTTCTCATTCCCATCAGCAGAACGTGGGGACCTTGAATGGGTTCAGAGAAGATGTACAAGCTTCCCAGTGTTGGAGGATTTGAGGTACAGGGAAGTGTTGAAAAGGATGGGGCTGTTTTCCCTGAGTCAGAGACTGCAAAGTAACCGTACAGATGCTTATAAAACCATGAGGGACATTATAGAATAGATAGACAAATTCTTTTGCCTGGGGTGGGCAATCGCAGAACTAGAGGGCATAGGTTTAAGGTGAGAGTGGAAAGGTATAAAAGCTGCCTATGGGGCAACGTTTCACTCAGAGGGTGGGACATGCATGAAATGAGCTGCCACAGCAAGTGGTGGAGGCGGCTCCAACTGCAACATTTAAAAGGCATCTGGATGGGTATATGACTAGGAACGGTTTGTAGAGATAAGGACCGGGTGCTGGCAAGTGGGACTAGATTAGGTTGGGATAACTGTTTGGAACAGTGGAATGGGCTGAATGGTCTGTTTGCGTGCTATACATCTCTATGAAACTATGACTCTATGCTCTATGAACATTGGGTGTTGAACATACAAAGTTGCTTTAATTCCACAGTTAGAGGAACATCCAGCCTATTCCACGCTTCCTGTAAACAGTCAGGGCTACTCGGCCCAGTCAAAATCTTTTGATTGCTTGCTTTTTATAGGCGTTTGGTTGGGGGTCAGATGTAAGAGGAAGCGTTGGTGGGAGGTGTTCAGTCACCTACAACATTGTACATGCACAACACAGCAGAGTCAACTAGCCGGTGAAAGGAAAATATTTCTCACGCTTCGTCAACACTGGCTTCATTAGAGCAAGTGACATAAGGAGATAATATCAATAGACCTGCAATGACAAGATTCAATCCAGTCCAGTTATTATTGTGAGCTGAAAGTACTGTCGTGAGAGGGGTTAACTGGAACTGTTTGTTCAGTGACTAATTGAAGTGAGTCTAATGGATTCTAATTGTGACACTGCAGAATTCCCTTGTGCTCTCAGGAGGGTGCTTCTTCCTATACATTATTTCGTTGAAACAGTGGTTACAATGTTATGTCGACACTAATAGGGATCAGCAGCTGCAGAGACAGAGGTAGGAGATATCAGAACCTGACAACGTTAGTCTGAAATGTTCCAACAAGGCATCATAATCCAAGAACGTTAGACTGGATTGTTCCAGCAATGGATCGGAATCTAAAAAAATTAGACTGGAATGTTACAACAATGTATCAGAATCTGAGAACACTTGACTGGAATAATGTTTCAACAATGGACAGGAGTTTATCCAGCTGTCTTCGCTATTTTTCCAGGTCAGAATTAAGTTCGAAGATATTCGGTGCACTCATGATTATTCAAGCGGGTTACTATCCCACCCTTGTCGTTGTTGGTGTTCCTGGTAAGTCTCTCTGTATCTGTTCATTTATTAATTCCATAAAACGAATACTTCTATTATTTATATTTTCATTTTCAGCCACAAATTCCGTTCATTACGCTCGAATTTCAAAACTTCCCTCACAAACATCTGAGAACAAGACTGTTCACAATCTGAAGGCCCTTTTTGATCTGAAATGAGTTATGTCACGGTATTCTCTCATCACTAAGCAGCTCCATCAGGTCCACAGTATCCACTTCCGTGTCAGTACTGTTGATGAACAAACCATTATCTACGCTTTAGTATCTCTTCAGACTTTATAGATCCAGCTCTCCTCTGGCCGTTATGACAATTACAATATTTTTTTTAATCATAAACTTCCTTTAAAGTTACTTCAATATATCAGCATAGTTATGTCCCTCGGCAGGTAATTCAGAGTCACAGGCAAGTTAACTTAAGATCAGGTTTCAAATCCAACCACAGCTGATGGTAGAACGTAAATTAAAATGATAAAATGCAAGCGGATTTCACGATTAACAGCCATATTGCTTGCAGCATTTTGTCTGAAAACCTAACTGTTTCACTGACATCCTTTGCTAAAAAGAATCCAACATTATTACCGGGTCTGGACTAAGAGTGACTTCAAGTCCGCAAGTATGTGCTTGGCTCTGTACTGCCTTTTGGATTGCCCTCACAGTCAAGGACAATTGCTGCTGGTCATGAAATTTTGCACTCGGCAGCGATGAATGAACAAAATCAATAGTTAAATCAAACAAAGAAAGATGCTGGCGATATGAAATGAAAAGCAATCAAGTGTTAGGAAATCTGAACTCAGACGAGAGAAAAAACATTTTGATACCTCTCTCCACATATCAGAATTGACAGCAGCTAGTAAATATTCCGACTGATGCTGATGACATGGGTAATTGTTGTGAAGGGAAGAAAGAGTGAGTTGAATAGATGGAACAAGAAAGAGAGTGAGAAAAAGAAGCAGACAAAGCGATTATTAAGAACCATCTGGATAAAAGTAATGTGTGACATTAACCTCTTTTCGTTTTTTCCCTTTTCCCATTTCCTTGAACATACTGCCCATTAAACTGTGTATCCTTGACTAGACATTCCAAGACACTGATTAAACTGAGTTATGTCTCCTCACTGAGTGTGGACATCTTCGTTTATTCATTAATGTACTTGAATCTCAATGTGGGCCTCAGGATTTATTTCCATTTCCACGTTGTCTTTGAGAAGGTAATGGTGAGCTGCAACTGTTAACCACAGCAGATCACATGCTGTAAATTGCCGGTGCCGATGTCTATCCGTTTTCATTTCTTTAAAATTTTATAGCTGTTAACATCAGTAAATGGCTAGTTATTTCAAAAGGCAGTTGAGAATCAACCACATTGGTGTGGGTCTGGAATTACATGCAGGCCTTACCAGGTGAAGATAGCTGGTTTCTTTCCCTACTAGATATTAATGACTGAGACATGTTTTTTTTTCCCGACATGGTGGTTTCAATATTTCATTAGATTCTTAGTTGAAGATACTTTAACAAATTCTAATTATACCATCAGCCATAGCGAGATTCAAATGCGAGGTCTGCGTCACGACCTGGATACGTGCATCAATATCCAAGAGATAATACGATAGGTAATCACCTCCCCCGCATCCACTATCACCTCCACCGGCAATAGTGTTGTTGCTATTATTGTGACTCACATACAGAAAACTGTGCAGTTACATTGTTAACTCCTTCTGTGGAGAACGGAACTCCTAATATTTCAGGTGACTGGGGCTGTGCATAGTTGTAATGGTTTATAAGCCAGGAGCAGAAATTGAGGAGAGGAAGGCACTGAATGGGTGAACAATCTTTACACAAATTTGACCTGTGTCTGTCATTGGAAAATTGGAGCAGGTACTGTGTGTTTTCTCGGGTTTGTGTTGTCAGCTGCTGCATTCATGCAGGGAGATCTGATGGTCTGTTGAGTCCGCTTTTGATGATGTGTAGGAACTTCATTAACAGTGTACGGTGATCTGCAACACTGCTAACAATCCAGCAGTAGAGTCTGTACAGAAGGGGGTGCTCTGCACGTTCCTGTCTTAGGTTTACTCGTGAAGGCAGTGGATGTTGAAAATTCCCTTCATGATCGGCAGGTTAGGACGACTCCAGCAGAGACTTTACCTCAGTGGTGAGGTAAAGCATTGCAGCGAGGTAGGTCGTGAGCAGTGTTGGGGCAATGATAAAGCCCTTACCTGACACTGAAAGTTAGGAGGAATGAGGCGGTGTGGGGAGACATTTACAGTCCCACAACTTCCATGTCATCGTGGGATAGTTGAAGGCTGGCGACAAACTTCATGGTGTGGCCAAAGCAGAAAAGGACGCTCTGTAATGCTTCCTGGCTGACAGTGACGAAGGGCATTCTAATGGCAAAGGCAGCCCAGTAGAAAGGGCGATTCTGTTCTCTGCATTTCTCCTGCAGCTGTCCGTTATGCCCCATCGCGGCTGGAAGCCACACTGCATTTGCTGGAGGTGTTCCTCAGCCAGAGGGAGTAGACAGCTGAGGTGGATCTTGGTGACCTTCCAACAGTCAACAGCACGGAGATACCCCTGTAGTTACCACAGTTTTATATATATATTTTGAAAATGCTGATGACTGTGAAAAATCGGAGCTCTCCCGTGATGGTCTCCTCCTTCCAAATAAGACAAACAAGGGCATATGGCTGCAGCAGGAGCTCAGTGCCTCCGCACTTCAATACCTCAGCCTCAATACCTCAGCCAGGACACCATCTGCTCCAGCTGTTCAAGCTGTTATAAGCAAAAGGTGTGTTCGGACGTGCAATCACAGATAGTGGACACAGCACCATTGTCAACAACTTGACAGAGGCAGGTGAGAGCATAGATCTCACTCAGACTATCCACAATGCAAAGGCCTTCCACCGACATGACCCGGCCTTGTAGAGTAAATCCCCAGTCATCAAGCTCCATGTGGAGTACTCGGACCTCCCAATACCTAGGAAGTGTCGTGTCAACAAAAGCCGATATTGATGAAGAGATCCGGTGCTAGCACCGCCTTCAGCCACCTGAGGGAAGGGCTGTTTGATAATAACAACGTTATATCCAGCACCAAGCTCAATGTATACAGAGCTGTAGTAGTTACCACCCTCCCAAATGTATCTGAGACGTGGACAGCCTACAACATGGACCTCAAGGTACGATAGCAGTCTCACAAATCCAAGATCCTGTGAATACGCTGGGAAAACAGATGCATCAAACCCAGTGTCCCCGATCATTTGATAGGTTGGATACATTCCCAAGAGCGAGACACATTGTCTCAGCAGCTGCTCTCCTCGCAGCTCCAAAATGGCAGATGAGCCCATGGTGGAAAGAGAAAGTACTTCAGGGATGCCCTTAGGGCCTCACTGGTGAAGGGCTGCATTCTTTCCGACAGCTAAGAATTACTGGGACAAGACTCTTGTTGTGACGATATATGACTCCTGTTGCTTTAAGAGAGTTGAAACGCCAAGAAGGACTGAGAGAAGCACAGAGAGTTCGGAATAAGGTAACAATGCAGCATTTGATTGAAACAGGTGGCTACGAGCTATGTTTCCTGGATACAAAAACAGATTCAAATTCGGAAAATCAGTATAAGTTATGCCCCAAGATGCGAAACTCCCATCAAGTTCCTAGTTAGTTTTTTGATAATAGTAAAACCAATCAAAAGATCCTGTGTTTTAAGGTCTAAATATCAGACAGTTTGAAGAGTTGCAAAGAACAGCTTGCACCAATAACTAGAGAGACTGCTTGCAGACACATCTGCTCTCTTAAAGGTACATTTATCTGTCATAGACCTGGAAACCGGAATCCCGAAGAAGAAGAAAAGAAGTCAGAGGAAAATCTGGAGAGGACACACGGCAAAGGTGAGTTGATTTGAAACTTCATTCACGTTTTTGTAAATTGCATACGGAATTTATTTTTAGCAGATCAGTATTGTAGACGGGAGTGCAAAAGATAGGTTGAAGAGAAAGGAGTTGCAAATATAGTAGTTACTTGATGTTTTCCGTTAGAATCAAAGAAATAAAGCTATTAATTTTTACTTCAAATATTTACCTCTTGGAAAGTTATTTGTCTCTGGATTTTTAACAGATTACACCACGGGGCGATTTTTTTCTGTGTTGCTCGTTTAAATTAACAGAAGGGTTTGCCACGTGTCACAACAGTTTGGGGGCTCGTCGCCAGAATTGGAAGGTTTGAGTCTTGGATTCGTGAAATGAACAGATTTGGACAGGTCCAGTCGGACATTTGGACAGATTTGAATACATTTCGTGTACGGAAAATGCCCAGTGGATTCAAAAAAAATGAAAGTCAGTGTGTTTAATCATTAAATAAAAGAGGGGTGAGACAATTTGTTTCATCTCAGTGGCTTGTTTTTAGATAAATTGAAAGTGTGAGAAATGACTCTTAAAATTGTTGAAGAGGTTCTGCGGTTTGAAGATAATTCTCAAATTTGCCAAGAGAGGTTAGAAGGAAAGAAAAAGGTCATAATGTTAGAATTAGCGAAGAAACTAGATTGGGTTTAACAAAGGACAAAAGTAAAGCTGAACGCGTATGGGAATTACTGAAACACATAAGTGTGTTAGAGAAACAGACAAGTGCAGACGAGGCACAAAGATTTAAATTGCATTTGAGGAAAACGGAAATTCGAAGATAAACAAAGGGAGAGAGAGAGGAAAGACAGAGAGAAGGGTTTTAGCTGAGTAAAGAAAGAAAAAGAGAATAAGGGAAGAGAGAGAGAAGAAAGGGAGAGAAAAAGAAAGGGAAAGTGAACGAGAGGAGCAAAAGAGAGGGAAAGCTTTATTTGAGCAAAACAAGGAAATGAATTTGACTTGAGAATTTGCGACTTAGTCAGCAATGTCAAATTAACAGGATTGAGATTACACAAGAAGGTAATGACATGCGCAAACTTTGCCCAAACTTTGCCACACTTTCATGAAAAAGATGTTGAAAACTTCTGTATTTCATTTGACAAAAGGTTAGGCAGATGGAGTGGACTGATGGTTTGTAGGTAATGCTACTTCAGACTAACCTGGTAAGCAGAGCTAGTGACATATTTGTCGCGCTGTCAGATGAGGCATCAATAAATTATGAAGTGGTGTCGGACCGGCTATATTAACCGCTTATGGATTTGTACAAGGGAGAAGGACAAGATGTTATAATTTTGAGAGATACAGGATCAAAACAGTCGCTGATTTTAAGATACGTCGAAAGTAAGATATTAGCGAATTTCCACTCTTTCTGACCGGCTTCCTGAGAGTGTGAAAATTTGTGCGATAGATGGATAGACATTTAACGTTTCCCGATGTTAGATCAGGTTGGATTGTCAACTCTAGTTTGGAATGTTACTGTGGGAGCGATTGACAGATTTTCAGTTCCAGGAATTCATTTTGTTCTTGGAAATGATTTCGTGGGGTACATGGTGGGAGTGATACTCCTTGTTGTGGAGGACCCCAGGAACACCAAGTAACTGAGGAGTTCAAACAGAAATACCCTGGTATTTTCCCAGACTGTGTAGTAAACAGATCACACGATCATGAGTTTCAGTACGAAGCAAAAACTAAGAAGAGACATTAAGGAGTTGAGGTTCAAACAGCGGACATCCTGTTTGACGTTGTGGTGCAGGAAAAACCTGAACAGGCAGAGGCTTAAAGAGAAACGTTCTGTTCCGAAAGGCTAAATGATGTGCAATAGCAGGATAAGATGATGAAATATACAATGTGGATGTGTACGCTAAAAATGAGGCAGATAATCTTCCTACGGTTTATTATCTGAAAGATAGAATCCTAAGACGAAAATGGAGTCCACGGCAGGTCAGTTTCGAGGAGAAATGGGCCAAAGTACACCAGATTGATTCGCCGGTAGCATCCAAGGTGGAGGTGATATCGGTAGCACATGAACTACATGTAGGAGGTCACCTTGGGGTATGAAAGACTCAGGCTAAGGTACAAAAGCACGTTTCTTGTCCTGGAATGCACAATGGCGTGGTTAACATTTGCCATACGCGTCATACATGTCAAATAGTATGAAGGCTGCAGGCGGCAATAAATCCAGCATTTTTGTTGCCAATTCCTGCATTTGAAGAACCTTTCACGATGGTTAAACTTGTTCGTGTAAGTCCCCTCCCAAGAAGTAAAAGTGGGAAGCAGTACTTGTTAAGCATTATGGTTGTATCTACGAAACATCTGGAGTGAATTCCCCATTATGGCGCATCAAGGCAAAAAAGCTGGCAGAGGAGTTAGTACCTTTCTTCATATAATATGGGCTACACAAAAATATCATTCTGACCAAGTGCCAAAATGTCCTCTTCGGTGTTTAAGGAGATTTTGGATAGCTTTGGTATACAACACATTAAAAACAGAGCGTATCATCCTGAATCCCAGAGAGTCATAGAAAGGTAACATCAGACCTTGAAGAACGTTTTTAGAGCATTTTGTCGGGATTATGCTAAATGATTGGGATAAAGGAATCTCATCGTATTGTTTGCCACGAGAAATGAACCAACCGAATCCACTCAGTTCATGCTCTTCGAGTTAATATTTGCAATGAAGCGGTCCATTGAAATTAGTTAAAGAAAATCTAACGGGACGACAGTTGGAGGTCTCGCACTTTGATTATGCAACGGAGGAGAGGGAGAGATTAAATCGAGTAAGTGAGTTAGCGAAACAATACCGAAAGGGGACAGCACAGATGAAGCAGGTGGCAGATAAATACTGTGAGCCTCGGACGTTTCCCGGACGGGTTGATGTGTTAGTACTGTTACCAATGGTAGGTGATCTCTTAAAAACCAGGCCGAGACCAAAGAACAAAGGAAATTTACAGCCCAGGATCAGTCCCTTTGGATCTTCAAGCCTGGGCCGATCCAAATGTACGGTCTAAACATGTCAGTCAATTCCTAAGCATTTGTAATCCTCTGCTCCCCACCTACTCATGTATCTGTCCATACACAACTTAAATTAATCTACCGTGCCTGTCACTCCCATCTCTGCTGGCAATGCGTTCCAAACGCCCACCACCCTCTGTGTGAAGTACTTGCCGCGTGTATCCCCCTTAAACTTTCCACCTATCACCTTGAAAGCATGAACTCTGGTTACTGAATCCTTCACCTTGGGAAAAAGCTTGTCTTTATCCACCCTGTCTATACCCTTCATGATTTTGTAAACCTCAATCAGGTTCCACCCACATCTCCTTTTTTCTAGTGAAATTAAATCTAACCTACCCAACCTCTCTTCATAGCTAGCACCATCCATATCAGACAACATCCTCGTAAACCTTCTCTGCACCATCTCCAAGGCGTCCACATCCTTTCGGTAACGTGGCGACCAGAACTGTACATAACATTCTAAATGCGACCGAACCAATGTCTTGTACAATTTTTACATGACTTGCCAGTTCTTATACTTGATTCCCCGTCCAATGAAGGCAAGCATGCTATATGCCTTCTTGACCAATCTATTCACCTGTGCAGCAACCTTCAGGGTACAATGGACCTGCACTCCCAGATCTCTCTGCCCATTAACCTTTCCCAAGAGTCTTCCGTTCATTGTATAATTCGCTCTAGAATGAGACTTGCCGAAATGCATCACCTCACATTTATCGGGATTGAAAGCCATCTGCCACTTTTCCGCCCAACTCTCCAGTCTATATATATCCTCTTGTATTCTCTGACAGTCCCTTATGCTTTCTGCTACTCCACCAGTCTTTGTGTCATCTGCAAACTTGCTGATCATACCAACAGTGCTCTCTTCTATATCAATTATGTATATTACAAACAACATTGGCCTCAATATTGACCACTGTGGAATACCACTGGTCACCATTTCGAGAAACTCCGTCCAACTACTACTGTCTGTCTTTTGTTCCTCAACCAGTTCTTAATCCACCTAGCTGGAACACACTGCACACCATGTGTCTTCACTTTCTCTTTTAGTCTACAATGGGGAACCTTATCAAACGCCTCACTAAAGTCCATGTGTATGAGATCAACAGCCCTTCCTTCATCTAACAACTTGATCACTACCGCGAAGAAGTCTATCAAGTTGGTAAGGCACGATCTCCCCTGCACAAAACCGTCTTGCCTATCACTGATATGTTCATTCCTTTTCAAATATAAAGAGTTCATATCTCTCAGTACCCTCTCTCCCAACTTCCCCACCACCGATATCAGGCTCACTTTTCTGTAGTTTTCCGTAATATCCCTACTACCCTTCTTGTACAGGGGGACAACATAAGCCACCCTCAAGTCCTCCGGCACCTCACCTGCATTTAAGAATGCCACAAAGATATCTGTCAGGGCCCCAACTATTTCGTCTCTCACCTCCTTCAGCAAACTGGGATAGATCCCATCAGGATACTGGATTAGTGGTGCTGGAAGAGCACAGCAGTTCAGGCAGCATCCAACAAGCAGCGAAATCGACGTTTCGGGCAAAAGCCCTTCTTTTGCCCGAAACGTCGATTTCGCTGCTCGTTGGATGCTGCCTGAACTGTTGTGATCTTCCAGCAACACTAATCCAGTATTTGGTTTTCAGCATCTGCAGTCATTGATTTTACCTTAGATCCCATCAGGTCCTGGAGATTTGTCCACCTGAATAACCTCTGGCATACCCAATACAACTTCGCTACTTTTGCCGGTGTGATGCAGACTAATCTAACGTCTATCTCTAATCTCAGCATTCATCATGTTCCTCTCCTCAGTGAACACTGATGCAAAGTCATCATTCAGAATCTCACCCATTCTCTCAGGTTCGGCAAACAGCATCCCTTCATTATCTTTTAGTGGACCAATCCTTTCTCTAGTTACCCACTTGCTTCTTATATAAGAGTAAAATGCTTTGTGATTTTCCTTAATTCTGCTCACTCAAGCTATTTCTTGACCCGTTTTAGCCCGCCTGATTCCTTGTTTAAGATCTGTCCTACTCTTCCGATATTCCTCCAGAGCTGGTTCTGTTCTTGGCTCCCTACACCTTATATATGCTTCCCTTTTTCCTCTTCGCTAGTCATACAATTTCTCTTGTCATCCTTGGTTCACGAATCTTGCCCTTCATAGCCTTTGCCTTCAATGGGAGATGCCTATCCAGCACTACCATTAACCTATCTTTGAAAGACTCCAACATCTCAAATGTGGACTTCCCTTCAAATTGCTGTGTCCAATCCACATTTCCCAGTTCCTGCATAATTTTGATCTAATTGGCTTTGGCCCAGTTTAGTACCCTTCACTGAGGACCACTCTCCTCTTTATCTATGAGTATTCTAAAACTTACAGAATTGTGGTCAGTGTTCCCAAAGAAATCTCCCACCGCACCTTCTACGACTTGTCCTGGCTCGTTCCCCAGTACCAGGTGGAATATGGCCCTCCCCTCCTCGGACGATTGAATACTGCTCTAGAAAACTCTCCTGGACGCTTCGGACATATTCTATTCCATCCAGACCTCTGACGCTAAGTGTATCGCAGTCAATATTGGGAAATTAAAATCTCCCATCACCACTAACCCACTGCCTTTACATCTATTCTGAACCTGTTTACCTATTTGTCCTTTTACCTCACGCCTTGGGAGGTCTGTAATACAGTCCCAACAATGTAACTGCACCCTTCTTATTTCTCAGTTCCACCCATATTGCCTCACTACCCAAGACTGCCATAGTGTCCTCCTTTAGCACAGCCGTGACCAGCAATGCAACTCCACACCCTCTTTTCCTTCCCTCCCTGCCCTGTCTTAAGTGTCCATATCCTGGAACATTTAGTTGCCAATCATCAGGCCCTTCCTTCAACCAAGTCTCTGTGGTGGCAATAATGTGATACTCCCAGGCACCAATCCAATCCTTAAGTTCATCTGCCTTACACACTGTACTCCTTGTATGAAAGTAGATGCATTTCAGACCACCAGTTCTTTTGCGCTCACCTGCTCCCTGCCTATTCTTCCATTCATTAATGTTTTTTTCATAATTCTTACAATCTACAGTCAATACATCGCTGCCTACTTGTTTTCTCTTCTGGTTCCCAGTCCGCTGGCACATTAGTTTAAAACCTCAACAACAGCAGTTGCAAAACCTCCCCCAAGAACAGTGGGTCCATTCCGGTTCAGATGTAGACCGCCCTTTGGTAATAGTCCCACCTTCCCCAGAACCAGTCCAAATGTCCGACAAATCTGAACCCCTCACTCCTATACCATTTCTCAAGCCACGTGTTCATCCTGCCTTTTTTTCACTTCTTCGCTGGCTCGCACGTGGTAACCCGAGATCACTACCTTTGTGATCCTCCCCTTTAACTTCTCTTCTAGCTCCCTGAATTCTTCTTTCAGAGCCTCGTCTCGATTTCTACTTAAATCCTTGGTGCCTATATGCACCAAGGCAACTGGCTGTTCACTGTCTCCCTTTAGAATGCTCTGCAGCCGATCAGCGACATCGCTGAGTCGAGCACCTGGGAGGCAACATACAAGCATAGTGGTCCGTATCATTTTGAGAAACGGTTTAACCAGGTGAACTATCTTGTAAAGATGCCAGATAGGAATGAATGGTATTGGGTATGTCAGGTGGCCATGTTGAACTCGTATTATACTAGAGAGAAAGAACTGGAGAAACATGTATTCATTACTGCCCTGCAGAGTGAGGAATCAAATCGAGATGGCTTGGATTTGATGTGCCTCACGGTAGATTTAAACATGAAGAAGGCATTGAAGAGTGGGATAGATAGTAAGCTGTCTCATGAGCATAAAACGTTGTGGAAACGTGTGTTACTGCTGGATAAGGACATATGCAGAAATCCGATGGGGAGGGTTAACGCTATTGTAAATGAAACAGACGCAGGGGCTACCACACCGATAAAACAGCACCACCATCAGCTTAAACCTTTCAAAGCCAGGCAGGGCTAGAAGGAGTTGGAGACCATGCTCAAAGAGGACATCATCGAACCATGCCAGAGCAAGTGTAGGTCGCCAATTGTCTTAGTTCCCAAATTGGTTGAGAATCAGTGATTTTTGGATTATGGGATGGTCAACACCATTACAAAAATCAGACTGATATCCAATTCCAAGATTGGAGAACTGTATCGAGAAATTGGGAAAATGCAGTTCCATCACCAAGTTAGACTTAATGCGTCGTTACTGGCAGGTACCTTTATCAGAGATGGCGAAATAAATTTCTGCATTTGTTCCCCTAAATGGGCTACATCGATTCAAAGTTAAGCCGTTTGGAATGACGATCGCGCCCATTATCTTCCAAAGAGCTGTGGCTGGGTTACGAGACTGTGCAGTCTATTTGGACGACGACTTATCTTCAATAAGTCCTGGAAAGATCACATGGTACAGTTGGCAGAGCTCTTTGAACGACTACGAGAAGCAAATCTGGTGGTAAACATAAAGAAAACAGAATTAACGAAAGCAGAGGCGACGTTCTTGGGACACAACACCGGTCATGGAAGGTTGACCACATGGAACAGAAAGACGAAGGACATTGAAGAATTGCCACGCCCAACCTCGAAGAAAGAGGCGCTTTGATTCTTAGGACTCGGTGGATTGTATTGGAATTTTGTTGCAAACTTCAGCAGTGTAGTTGCACCATTAATCGAATTCCTCAAGAAGAACACAAAGTTTCAGTAAAAAGAACAATGCCAGGATGCATTCAACAATTTGAAAGCAAATTTAACCACCACACTAGTTTTAGCTAGACCAGACTTGTCAAAACATTTTAAAGTTGTCATCGATGCTAGTGCCATAGGAGTTCGACATAGGATGATGACGTCAGCTTGTATGAGGTGTCATAGCTGCAAATTGCGCGGTGATAGATTAAAGACAGATATCAGAGGCAGGTTCTTAGCTCAGAGAGTGATACGGGCGTGGAATGCACTGCCGGCCAATGTAGTCATTTTAGCCATATTAGGGTTATTTAAACAATCCTTGGATAAGCACATGGCGGATGATTGGATTGTGCAGTGGGATGGGCGTTGCTTAGTTCATAGTTCAGCGCAACATCGAGTGCTGAGGGGCCTATTCGCGCTGTATTGTTCAATAGTCTATGTTTACAACGTGACCAACAAATGGAGACAAGGGGAATTCTGTTAAAAGGAGGACATGTTTCACATCAGCACCCACTTTTTAAAACAAACGCATTTTCTAATCCACATCAAATCGTGTGTGACAGTCTTGAAGTAATGAATGGTCTCGTCTGTTTCTGTTCACCCTGTGTCTTGTGCAATTGCCCTCCGGTCCTCCTTTCGAACAGATTTGTGGGACCGAATGGAAAGTAGCAACATCGGACTCAGCAAGAGCAGTCGGTTCATTGACACTTTGATGTTGCTTCAAAACGCAGTAAGATGGTGGCTTACCGAGTTGTGATCTGAGCCACACTTCCCTGTCTGTAGTTCATTATCCTGGACTCATTTTTCTGTCAAATATCTAACTAAAACAGCTTTGAATAATTTGGATATGCACAGGTACCACAGATTTTTGGGGAAGAGGATTCCTACTCAAACGGCTCTTTGAAACTTTATTCTTGTCCCTGTTCAGACAGAGGTTGGAGGATTGTTCTTTGCATTTCTCGTCTTCCTACCCTATTGGGCATGATTAATTTTAAACAATACCAGGTCTTACATATACCACTGATATTGGTCTCAAAGCACATTAGGTTCAATGTTCGGAGCAAGTCAGGTAAACATCTTGAATTTCCAAAATTACTTTAACTACAAACAAAGCAATGATGCTCAAGCTGTAATAAAATGATAAACGACTAATAGCTTGGACATGGAAAGATTATTGATTACTATATTTTTCAATACGCTCCGACGTACATAACTGCACAAACAGAGAGAAGCGCACAGATAATCCCGCATGCAGGCACACACAGTCATGTACAGAGCCACACACACAGGCACATGCAATCAACACACATACAGAGCTATGCACACAACTACACACAGACCGACACAGAATGAAACACAGAAACAAACACAGATTCACTCACCCAGGCACACTCATTCATTGCTGATCAATCCGGTCGGTGTGCTGGAGAGATATCTAGTTCTGGTTTAAAGATCAATGAACTGCTGTAATTTGCACAGTTTTCTGCACTCAGCAGATTGCTGAGTTCTCCTGCTGAACAGATATTTCCTTCGGGTTCATGGTGTCTGGATTGGTTCTGTGAGGTGGATTGAGAATTTCATGCAACTAACCATTTCAGATGATGTGACAATGCCTTTTTTTGATCTCATTCTCGTAGTTGGGGCATCAGTCTCTCACTCCATTGATGTTGCAGTGTGCCCATGCACAACACAGCATGTTGGTAAATATACACTATCCTAGCCGCAGCCACAGCCTCTTCATTCAGAAGCAGGCAGCCATTCCTATTGTTTTCAGTCTCCATGTAGAAAGAAATGATGGCCTCTCAGTTCAAGGCCACCCCATTGATAACGGTTGGAAGTACCCTCTCCTTCATCATTCCACACCGCTAACCAACCACATAAGAATGTCCAATGTGCACTGAGAGCAACAGGCTCCCTGGGAACAACAGGGAGCAGAACATCATGGAGATGGAGCAACTCTTCAGATGTGTGAATGGGTCAGAGTGGAGCCCCCAGTATGCACTGCATCACTAAGTCCTGTAATCACTTTCTAGTTATGGAATACACAATCATTCAGTTTTCCTGAAACATTCATAGCTTCACAGTTCTCACGTGACTTTCCATCTGCCAAATTGATGTCCATTGCTTATCCATTTACATACTCTCTACCTTCTCTTGATAACTTCGTTTCCTCACTATGTTATAGTTGGTTACAATTTTGCTCAGAATACTATTGTTACGTTTGTCTAAATCATTGCTATTGGTTGCAAATATAGTTTGTGTCTCCTCATTGGTCTCCATGTCACTGCAGTCGATAATTTCTATTAAACTGATAGAGGCTGATTCATCCCTAATTTATCCTTGCTCAAGGCTCAATAACCAGTCGTCCCCGAATTCCAGTGTCTCAGATTTGAAAAGCTGAATGTTTTCTTCTAGTTCTTGTGTAACTGGCATGAGATTTTAAAAGACCTGCTCTAACTGATGAACAACAACCACGAACAAATGAATGGCGTAAGTGTGACCTTTTTTAAAACTCATGTTGGGCTTAATAACCTGCTTCAGGATAGGTGTGGTTACGAATGGTGCAGAACATCTTGAAACCATCAGACAAGAGCCGAATTCTGACTTTTTGATAATGGGAAGGCCACTGATACTGCAGCTGCTGATAGCCCACTGTGCCTCGTGAATGCCCTGGTTCCATTTGCTCTGTCCTTAATAAGCATGCCCTACTTCGCAGGAGGTAGTGCTACATAACACAGTGGGCAGTATTTTCACTCTGAGGTTGAGACATCCCCTCCAAAAATACTGTGTGCTGGGTGCTGCTACAGGTTCTGTTAGGGACAGATCCATCCGTGACAATGAGTTTGCTGAGAATGTTTCCCACTTGTTGAATCTCCCATCAGGTCTCACAGTCCGGCTGTTGTGTCTTCTGTGCCTCGCACTGTTCCGTCAGTGGTAAGCCTATGGGGACACTCTCAGAGATGGACATTGAACTTCCATACCCAGAGAATGTTCTATGTCCTTGTCACCCTCAGTGCTCCCTCAAATTTGGTTTCAAAATCGAGGGAAATGGAGTTATCACGGAGGGGTGGTGTGCACAGTAGTAGATGCCATCATCACGAATTCCCTTGACAATCTCTGACCTGTTGCCATGAGATTTCGTGGGTTCTGGAGTTAATGTTGGGGAATACCAGGGTAAATCTTTTCCTGTTTGTGTCTCACAGAGCATCCACCACTGTTGGGTCTGTCTTGCCGGTCGAAGTTGATATACCTTGGTATCGTGATGTGGCTTCATGAATGATTACAACTCAGGTCTTTGAGTGGCACCATGGCTCAGTGGTTCACACTGCTTCCTCACAGCGCGAGGCAACCAGTGTCGATTCAAGCTTTTGGCAACTGTCTATGTGGAGTTTGTCCGTTCTCCTCATTTCTGCGTGGGATTCCTTCAGTTGCTCTGATTTCCTCTCCCAATCCACAGATGTCCAATTCAGATGCATTGACCATGTTAAATTGTCCATAGTGTTCAGAGATGTGTAGGTTAGGTGCATTAGAAAATAGAACAATACAGTGCAGAACAGCACCTTCAATCTTTGATGTTGCGCCAAACTGTGAACTAACCTAAGCCTATTCCCCTGCATTATTCCATCATCATCCAAATGCATCACAAAGGGGTGTTTAAACACCTCTAATGTCGCTGAATAAACGACTTTGGCAAGCAGGGCATTCCACGCCCTTCCCACACTCGGAATAATGAACCAGAATCTGACATCTGTCTCAAATCACTTTTCAGCTATGCTCCCTTTTACAACCCTCGATCCATCTACCAATAAAACCTAACACACCGTATGCCTTCTTGATAACACTATCATCCTGTGTGACAATTTTCAGGGCTCGATGTATATGGGCGCCAAGATCCCTCTGCACATACAAGAATCTTTCTATTGATCCAATTTCCTGCCTTACTGTTATCCTTACCAAAGTGAATCACCTCACATTCATCTACATTGAATTCCAATTGCGGATTCTCAGCCCAGCTCTGCAATTCATCCAAATCCCCCTGCAACCTGAGGAATTCTGTGCATATGTTGAAGGAAATGAATACGATTTAATGGCATTAGAGAGACAGGGCTACAGGGTGACTCATACTGGAAACGCAATACCCATAACATTTTACAGCTGGGAGTGTTCAGATAAAACTGAGAAGGGAGTGAGCGCGATTTCTGAATAAGGAAAAGTATCTGTACAAATGGAAATGGTGATCTGAATCAAATGATCAAGGCGTTGTCTTAATCTCATTGTTCTTGTGCACAAAGTGCCCAGTTGAATTGGTTTTGGGGAAAGATTGCCACCGTGAGGCTGAGTAGATCTCAAGAAACTTAATGTGCAGAAGTGCCTTTGTCTATGGGTCTCTCTGACTCTCGCACATTCTATACGGCCTTTCCCTGGAACAGTTTGTGACTGACATTCCCAGGAACATTCTGCACCCAAACATCCATGGAACGTACTATACTCGACATTCCCTGGCACATTCTGCACCTGGCATTCCTCGTAAAGTTCTGTAACTGACATTTCGTGGGACATTCTCTCTCCGATATTACCAGTAACAGTCTACTGCCAATATTCACTGGAACTTCCTGCACCCGCCGAACTACGGAACATTCTAAACCTGTCATTCCCCAGATCATTCTATATTCAACATTCTTCAGAACATTGCCTACTCCAGGACACTGTCTATCCGAAATTCTCCAGAAATTTGATACCCAACACTTCCTGGAAAATTCTATCCACGTGACCTTCTCCAGAACGCCCTACAACTGATATTCCCCAGAAAATTCGAAAACTGATATTCTGTAGAACATTCTGAATAAGTCATTCTGGGGACGTTCTATTCCTGGCATTCATCGGAACATTGTACGTCAGCATTCTTCAAAATATTCTATACCCGACACTTTCCAGAACATTCTGGACCAGATACTCGCTGGAACGTTCATACCCGGTATTTCTCGCAACATTTTCTAACCAACATTGCTTGGAATAGTCGATACATGACGTTCCCCAGAACATTCCATATCCGAAATTATTTGTGAATGTTTGGATGTGAATGAATTGAAGAAAAGACCAGAACCCAAGGGAAGAGATTCTCTCCAGGGATAAGGAGACAGTATTCTGAAGGCCCCCTCAGGCAGGTAAAGGCGAAAATACGTTTGCCTTGCATTTACATTTCTTCATCGACCACAATTTTACTAAAAGACAGATATTTCCAAGCTCCACATGTCTTCGAGGAACTAGGACAGAATCCTTCCGGACGGCAATATTTTCACCTTTCGTCTTAGGAATTGTGAAGAAGTGACGTGTCTGCTCTCGAGTGATCAAGTGGGTGGGAATACTTTAGAACTATGTGTTCTAATGGGTGTGTGCCTGTGTGTTTGGAGAGGGATGGTTTGTTGTGGTTTCCATCACATTTTTGTCACTATTCAGACTTTCTCATTTGTTATTTCAGCTACAAGTACGTCAATAAACCTCTGAATACAGTGACACATTTGGTAATTTCATTGGCTTCTCAAATAACCTCTCAACTTTGCCTCCAGGCTGATGTACAATTTGTTTTCTTTCCTCTCAGTTAACGTACTGACGATCTACGTCCTGCTTTATAAAGATTGCGCATTGTCTCCATGTGTCAGACTTTACCTGGTGGCCATGGCAGTGACGGACCTACTGGTCATTATCATCGACCTGATATTGAGACACATCCCCATTGTCTTTCTGGAACAGTTTTATTTCCTGTGGAAAATCCCAGTGTGTAATATCCACGCCGTCCTGCTTTATGCAGCTACTGACTGTTCTGTCTGGTTCACCGTCGCTTTCACCTTTGATCGATTTGTTGCTATTTGTTGCCAAAAGCTTAAATGTAAATATTGCAGTGAGAAAACGGCAGCTGTGGTTTTGGGAACACTGACTGTGCTGAACGTATTAATGAACATTTTCTGGTATTTTATGCTCACAGCTCGGTATTGGCTGTGGCATGGACCCTGGTTTTGTGTGGTGACATTGTCGAGTACTTCTCTCGTGCCTGGGTCGCAATTGAGTCCCTCCACCACATCAGAACACCGGCTCTCGCAATTCTTCAGATTCTGGTGCTCAATGCCTTCTTGGTCAGACACATTTTAGTGACCAGCACAGCTCGCAGGAGACTAAAGGATCTTAATGGGGCCGTTCAGTGTGACAAAGAAATGAGAAATCGGAAAAAAAACATAATTTCACTGTTTGTGATCTCGGTCAATTTCATTCTGTTATGGTCACCGTTTACAATGTATTCGATATGGAATCGGACGAAGTATATTATCCATTACCCTTTGCATCTAGAACCGTTTATGCAGGAATTGAGCTTCATGCTGCAGCTCCTCAGTTGCTGCACAAACACTGTAATTTATGCCGTGATCCAGACTAAATTTAGACAACAGCTGAAGAATGTGCTGAAATATCCCTTCACCCACATTCATGAATCAATCAAATTCACTCAATCATTAACCCATCCGGGATGATCTCATTTCAATTCTATATTTCAGCATTGAAGCAGCCTGTCGCTAACCTAAGAGACCGGGGGTAGTGTTGGTTTATACATCCTAGCCCCACGGGGGTTGCATTGGCACGTTTCAATATTGCTCTCAACTCAAGGGGCAGTGCAAAATGTTGCTATCACTTCAATATATCTATCACTTCAATTTGTAAATAATAAAAATGCTCATTAAAATGTGTCAAGCAACAGACCCAAATACATTGTTGTTTTTCATTGTGTTGAAGAAGCTGTGCTGGAGAGAGATAGTCTCAGGGTCATCAGGCAATGGGAGGGGAAACAGTGCACGATCTCAGGAGATGGGTTGAAGTCTCGCCGCCCTTGCCTTAATCTTTGGGTCCCCCAATCCGATCTAGCCTTTGGCAGAATTCATCTCCCTCCCTTTGCCCCTTCCCGTTCATCTCTCCCTCCCATACTCACACTGCCCAACTCTCTCTCCCCATTTACACATTCCATTTCTCTGTCGCTCCCGTCCCCATTCTCCTTCATTTTCATTCCGTCTTCGACTCTCCACCTCCCCGTCACCCTCTCTGTAAATCTTTCTCCCTCACCTTCTGTCGCTGGGGGCATTGAAGAGTAGTGTGGAGCTCCAGGTTATTTGGAAGCGAATAGAAGGGGAGTGGAGAGTCAGACCTTAGCTAGACGAACAACGGGGGCGTAAGGAAATTCAGGCAGACGCTAAGGGAATGAGGAGTGCGGAATTACAACCCATTGCCAGGGGAACAAAGAGGATTGTGGAATTTCAGGCCGATGCCATTGGAAGATAGGACGGGGTGGAGCTTCGGGACCTCGCGAAGTGAACAGTGAGGAGTTTGAAACTTCAAGCCATTGCTGAGGAAGCAGAGGTTGTTGTAGTTCTTCAGGCTGTTGCAAGGGGAAGAGAGCTGGCGGTGGAACACCAGGTCGTTGCAAGGGGAACAGAGGGGTGTGGATCTACCAGCCATTGCTAGGGGACCAGAGGAGAGATTGGAAATTAAGCCTGTTCCTTGTGAAACAGAGGGGAGTGTGGAGCTTCAGGATGTTTCAAAGGGTGTAGAGGGAGGTGTAGAAATTTAGAGCATTCCTAGGGCAACAAAAGGGTGTTGATATCCAGGTTTTGCTTGGGTAAAAGTATGGGCCTTGGGTCAAATGACGTTATTAAGTGACACACTGGGTGTGAGGACACAGACTGTTAGTAGGAGGTACTTGTGGGGGTAGCACTTTCGGCTGTGACTCAGGCAAAGGAGTTCGGGTCGGACAACAGGTTATTATGCATGGACCAGTTTGTGTAGACCCCACTGTGTGTTACTCAGGGAACAGATTGGGATGGGTCAAAGGACAATTTGCAGGAATTCATTGGGGAGGGTGTCACTAGGCATTGCTTAGGTTAGAGAGCGTGTAGGGGAAGAAGGTTGAGGTTAAGGAAATGTGGGATAGAATGACCGTGATGGTGAGGGAGTATGGTGGGGAGTAAGTGTGACGGTGGTGGATTGTGCAGGGCAATGAGGGTGATGTTGGGCGATTAAGCATGATGATGGTGTCCAGGGGAATGAGCGCGACAGTGACGGTGTGTGGAGAAATGACGGTGATGATGATGGAATGTGTAGGGGAGTAAGCATTACTGTGGCATTATGCGGGGGAGTGAGCGAGATGATGTGGCTGTGTGCAGAGGGTCTGTGATTGACAGTGTGTTTATGTGCGTGGGACTGAGCATGAATGTCGGGGAATGTGAGGCATGTGATGGGCAAGTATGTGCATGTGGGATTGAGATGGTGGGGAAGAGTGAACGTGATGGCGGGGACGTGCATGGGGGGTAAATGGGATGGTTGTGTAGTGTGTGATGGAGAGAGCATGACGTTCAGGGAGAGTGAGGAAGAGTGCTTGTGAAGATGGAGGAATGTGTGTTGGAGAGAACTTGCAAGTGGGAGCTTTGTGGAGAAGTGAGAGGGGCAGTGAGTGTGACGGTGGAGGAATGTGTGGGGTAGTGAGCATGATGGTGGGGGAGTGCACGGGGGAGTTAGTGTGATTGTGGAGGAGTGTGTGGGGGTGCGACCAGGCCGGTGGGGGAGTGTTCGGTGAACTGAGCTGTGGAGTCAGAATGACGGGGTAGTGCAAGGAAGAACGAGCCGGGCGGTGTTTGAGGATGTGGAGGAGTGTGCATGGTGATGGGAGAGTGTGCGGGGGCATGAGCATGACAGTGTGAGTGTGAGTGGGGCCTCAGCCTGATGGTGGGGGAATGTGAGGGAGAGTGTGTGTGATGTGAGGAGTGTGTGGGGGGGGGCTGAGTGAACACGGGAGTGGGAGAGTTTGTGGTGGAACTGGCATCATGGTGGGGGAGTGTGAGGAGGACTGCGTGTGAAGATGATCGAGTGTGCTGAGAGTTCAGCTGGATGAGCATGACAGTGGAGGAGTGTGTATGAGAGTGAGACTGACAGTGTGGTAGTGTGCAGAAGCGTGAGGCAATCAGTGGAATTGTATACCATGGAGTGAATATAATGGGAGTGGAGTGTGTGAGAGTGAGGGTCATGACAGAGTAGTGCACAGGCGAGTGTGTGTGAGCAGGGGAAGTGTGCAGCAGTGTACCAGTGAGGGAATGTGCGCAGGAGCGAAGATGTTAGTGGAAGAGTGAGGGTGAATTGGGAACTGAACGGGGAGATAGCGTGAGTTGAGGGAGTGTGCTGGGGAGTGAGGTGATGGCGGGGAGTCTGCAGAGAAGTGAGCACGCGGTGGTGGAGTTTGTGAGGAGTGAATGTGATGGTGTTGGGTAGTGGGCAGGGGAGTGTATGTGATGGTGGGGATTGCATGGCAAAGTGAGTGTTACATTGGGACAGTGTGCAGTGGAGTGAGCATGATGGTGTGGCAGTGTGCGGAGGTGTTAGCGTGTCGGTGGGTAAGGGTGCAGCAGAGTCAGCCTGTTGGTGGAGGAGTATACACAGAAGGCAACATGGATGGTTTACTGTGTGGGAGAGTAAATGTGATGTTAGGGAAACGTGTGGGGGAGTAACGATGCTGGTGGGGGAGTGTAGGTGTGAATGACTGTGAGGTGCGGGAGTATGTGAGCGAGTGAGCTTGAGTTGACGGAGTGCTCAGTGAGGTGAGGTGAAAGGTGAAGAGTATGTATAGGAGAAAGCATGTGGTGTGTGTAGTGTGCAGGGGGTGTGAATGTGATGATAGCGTTTGTGCGGGGACGTGAGCGAAGCAGTGATAGTGGGGGAATGTGCAGAGGAGTGAAGTTGAGTGTGTGGGAGAGAGAGACTGAAGATGGAGAGCATGTGAGAGAGTGAGCATGATGGTGGGAGAGGGGTGAGGGAGAGTGCATGACGTTTGGGGAGTGTGAGGAGGAGTGTGTGTGAAGAATGGCGAATTTTCTTGGAGTGAACTTGAAAGTGGGGTGTGCACGGGTAGTGAGCATAGTGCTGAATGTGATACTGTAGGAGTGTGTGGGGTAGTGAATGTGACGGTGTTGCATTGTGTGGGGGAATGAGTGTGATGATGATGAATATGTAACTGTGTGAGAATGACCGTGGGTAAGTATGCCTGGGAGTGAGTAATGGAGTAAACAGGACAGTAGAGTGTGAGAGGGAATGAGCAGGATGGTGTGGGAGTGTGCGGGGGATTGAGCATAATGGTGAGGGAGTGTGCGTGGGTATGAGCAGGGGAGTCAGCATGATGCAGGAGTGTGAGATACAATGATCAAGACAGAGTCGGAGTGTGCAGGGTAGTGAGCATAACTGGCGTAGTGTGCGGGGGAGTGAGTGTGATGGTGGATGAGTGAATGGGGAAGTGCGATTAAACGGTTGGGGAGAAAGCGGGGATTGAGAGGGATAATAGGGGTGTGGGGGGGAGTGAGCGTGACAGTGAGGTGTGGGTGAGTGAGCGGGTGATTGAGCGTAACAGTGGGGAAGTCTGTGGGTAGTGAGCATGACAATGGTGTAGTGTGTGGGGGAGTGTGCATGAAGGTGAGAGTGTGTGCAGAGGAGTGAGCGTAGTGGTGTGTGAGAGTGCACAGTTGTGAATGTAATGGTGGGAGCGTGCAGGGGAGAGAGGAACACGATGTGGGTGAGTGCAAAATTGTTAATGTGATGATGGAGGTGTGTGCAGGGGAGTGAGCACGATGGTGCAGGAGTGTGCGTGGGTGTGAGGTGAGAAGGGAGAATGTGTAGAGCAGTGAGCATGACGGTTGGGGAGTGATGGGGATGAGCGTTATGGTGATGTATTGTGAGGCAGAGTGAGTGTGAGGGTAGAGGATTGAGCAGTGCAGCTTGCGTGACAGTGAGGGATGTGGGCAGTGGAGTGAGCATGACTTTGACGACAGTGTGGTGGAGTGATCTTGACAATGACAGTGTGCAGGGCCGTGAAGGGCATGGTTGGAGAATGTGCAGAGGCGTGATCATGGTGGTGAGGTAGATTGTGGGTGAGTGAGCATCGCGGTGTTAGAGTGCCCAGGGGCGTGAGTGGAGAGTTACCATGATGCAGGGTATTCCGTGGGGGAGTGAGCATGATGGCGCAGCACTGCACAGAAAGCCAGCATGATGGTGAGGGAGTGTGGAGGGGAGTCAAGGTGATGGTGTGGAAGTCTGGTGAAAAGTCTGTGTGATGTTGGGGCAAATGTCGGTCAAGGAGCTTGAGGTGGGGTGGTGTGCGGGTGAGTGAATGTGACGGTAGGGGAGTGTGGGTGGGACTGAGAGTGATGGTGGGGAGTGCACAGGGAAGAGAGCAGAGGAGTGACCTAGATACTGGGTTAGTGTGTCTGGGATTGAGCGAGGGACGAAGAATGATGGGTATTTACTGTGCAGGGAATGAGTTTGATGTTGAAGCAGTGTTTGGTCGAGTGAGCATGATGGTAAGGGGAGCTTGAATTTGGGGGCGTATGCTGGAGAGTCGGTGTAACAGTGGGTGAGCGTGCTGGGCAGTGAGCGTGATATTGGCGGATCTTAATGGGAGTGACTCTGATGGTGGCGGAGTCTGCAGATGAGTGACTGTCCCGGTGGGGGAAAGTGCAGCAGAATGGGCTTGATGGCGTGGGACTGTGCAGAACAGTCAGTGTACAGGATGGAATGTGTCTGGCGAGTGACTGTGAAGGTCGGGAAATATGCGCAGGATTGATTGTGAGTGTGAGGCCATGTCAGTGTGGCAGAAGGGGATTGTGCGGAGTGACTGAGTGGAAGAGTGAGGGTGATGGCAGTGGAGTGGGCATGGGATTGAACATGATGGTTCAAGAGCATGGGAGTCAGTGGGGAAGTGACCCTGTTGGAGGGTGAGTGGTCCGGAGAGTGTGATGATCGGGGCCTGAGCATTACGGTCAGGAGGGTATAAGAGATTGAGTTGGTTTATGCGGGAGCATGCAGAGGAGTGATTAATGGTTGGGGAACGTGCGGTAGAGTGAATGTGATGTTGTGGTTGGTTGCGGGGGAGTCAGCATGACAGTGGGGGTTTGTGCGGGGGAGTGAACCTGATTGTGATGGAGTTTGTGGGTGAGTGACCCTGATGGTGTGGGAGTGTTTGGGGGAGGGAGCAGTGAAATGAGGGCGATCATGGGGCAGTGAGTGGGGCAGCGAGCACGACTGTGTGGGAATGCAGAAGGATAATGCATGACGGGCGTGTGTGCAGCAGAGTAAGCGTGATGGTGGTGAAGTGTGTGGGGGAGTGAGCGAGAGTTTAGGGAAGTGTGCCAGGGAGTGGACATGACAGTGTGGAAGCATGCAAAGGAGTGAGGGTAACAGTGGAGTAGTGCGTGAAGCAATGAGTGTATCACTGCGAGAGTGTGTGGGTAGGTGAGTGTTACAGTGAGTGAGTGACTGGGGAAATGACTGTGATGATGGATTGTCTGGCAAGTGAGTGGGATGCTGAGGAACTGTGCGGGGTAGTGAGTGTAATAGTGGGGCAATGTGCGGTGGTGTAAATGTAATAGTGGGTGAGTGTGAGGGGGATTGAGTGTGACTTTGGGGGAGTGTGCGGGGACTGAATGTGACGGTGGGGCGTGTGCAGGAAAGTGACCATGAAGTTGCAGGCATATGTGTAGGAGTAAATTGTTGTTAGGGGAGTATGCACGGTAGTGAGCATGAGATAGCGGCATTAACTCGGGAGTGAGGGTGATATGGGGGATTGTGCAGGGGAGTGAGTATGACGGCTGACGAGCCTACAGGAGAGTGAAGAGAACCATGGGAGGGTATGCATTGGAGCTACTGTAATGTTCAGAGTATGTGGGAGAATGAGCGATTGACTGAGCAAGACACTGGGTTTGTGTGTGGGGATGTGGTGATAGGGAAGAGTGTAACAGAGTCAGTGTGAGGGTGGGCGAGTAGGCAGGCGAGTGTGTGTGATGGTAAGGGAGACTGTGCAGGATAGAGCATGATGTTGGATGTGTGTGCGGGGGATGGATCATGATAGTGGGGGAGTGTGTGTGGAAGTGATTGTGAAGATGCAGGAATGTGCGGGGAGTGTGTGTGAATGCGGTGTAGTGGGCGGGAGAGTGTGGGTAACATTTTGGAAGTGTGTGGGGCAGAGACCGTGACTCTGGGGGAACGAGCAGGGGATTGAACATGATGGTGTGGGTATGCGCGGAGAAGTGAGCATGACAGTGGTGGAGTGTGCGGGGTTTGAGCGCTGTAGTGAACGTGATGGTTGGGTATTGTACAGAGGAATATGCGGGGGAGTGAATAGCCAGTGGGGGAGTGTGCATGGGACAGAGGATTACGGTGGGGGAGTGTATGGGGTAGTGAACGTGACATTGTGGGTTTGTGAAGCGAGAGAGTGACTTTGACGGTGGTTTAGCGTGCAGGGGAGTGAGTATGATGATGGGGCAGCATATGGGGAGTGAGGATAACGGTAGGGTGTGTGGGAGAGTCAGCATGACCATCAAGAAGTATCCTGGATTCAGAGTGATGGTGGGTGAGTGTGCGAGGCAGTGAACATGATGGTGAGGGGGTGTAGGCGAACGGGTGAGACAGTGGAGTATGTACAGGGGTGTGAGCGTGACGGTGGGGGAGTGTGTGGGGGAGTGAGTGTGACGGTGGGGGAATGTGTGAGGGAGTGACTGTGACGGTGGAGGTGCATGCATTTGAGTGAGTATAATGATGTGGGAGTTGCGGGGGAGTGAGTGTAATGATGGTGGAATGTGCATAGCTGTGTGAGTGACAAAGGATGAATGTGTGGGGCAGTGGGCGTGATGGTGCGTGAGTGAGCAGGGGATTGAACTTTACAGTGGTATAGTGTGCGGCAGAGTGAGTGGGACGGTGGGAATGTTTGTGTGGGAGTGTGCAAAAATGTGAGCGTGAAAATGAGAGAATTTGTGGTGAGTCAGCGTTACTGTGTGGTTGTGTCTGGGGGAGTGATAGGGGGTGTTGTGTGACAGTGGGGATCTGCACGGGGGAGTGAGTGTGATGGCGGGACTGAGTGCTGGGGAGTGAGCATGATGGGGAGGGAGTGTGCGGGGGAGTTACCATGATGGTGGGGAAGTGGAAAAGAGAATCTGCCAGATAGCCGGGGAGTGTGTGGGGCAGGGTGTGTGAGGTGGGGGAGTGTGCGGGGGTGTGAGTGTGACTGTGGTTTAATCTGTGTGTAACTGAGGATGACATTGGTGGAGTGTTCGGGGAGTGAGCATGATTCTGTGGAGTATGCAGGTTATTGAGGTGACATTGGAGCAATGTGTGGAGGAGTGTGAAGTGTGGAGTGAGCAGGGGAGTTGAACGTGATGGTGTGGCAGTCTACAGCGGAATGAACAGGGGAGTGACAAGTGATGCCAGGTGAGTGGGCAGGAATGTGAGTGTGATGGCGTGCCAATGTACAGGGGAGTGGACATGACGGTGGGTGAGTGTGCATGGGACTGGTGATGACAATGGGGAGTTTATGGGAGAGTTTGCGTGAGGCTGGGGAATTTGCCGGGTTTTAAGGTAATGATGGGGAGTGTGGGGAGGAGTGAGTGTGATGTAGGGAATGTGAGGGGGAGTGAATATGACGTGTGGGAGTGTGTGGAGTCAGTGTGATGGTGGGGGAGTGTGTGTGGGAATGCGTGGGAAGTGACCATGATAGTGGGTAAGTGGACAGGATGATAGTGGGCTCGTGCATGGGAGAGTACACATGCCTCTGTGGGAGTATGCAGGAACATCAGCGTGAAAGTGGGTGAGTGTGCAGGGGAGTAAGCATGACAGTGCAGGAGTGTGCAGGTTAATGAGCAGGTGAGTGACCATGATGCCGGATGACTGTGGACGAGTATGTTTGATGGTGGGGCAGTATACGGCAGAGTGAGCATGACGGTCAGGAGTGATTGGGGGAGTCAGTGTGAATTTGAGTGTATACTTGAGAGTCAGTGTGATGGTGAGTGAGTGTGCGAGGCAGTGAGCATGATGATAGCTGATGTTCAGGGGAGCGAGTGTATCGGTGGGGAGTGTTGATGTCGTATATATGGTTGACGGTGAAGGTTGATGTTGTGTATGTGGATTTCAGTGAGTCGTTTGATAATGTTCCCCACTGTAGACTATTGCACAAATTAAGGAGGCACAGCATTAAGGGTGATTTAGCGTTTTGGGTTTGAAATTGAATAGCTGAAAAAAGACAGAGAGTGGGGTTGATGGAAAATATTCTTCCTGGAGTTCAGTTACTCATGGAGTATGGCAAGGATCTGTTTTGGGTCCACTGCTGTTGTCATTTTTATAAATGACCCGGAGGATTTGGTTAGTAAATATGCAGATGACACGAAGGTTGGTACAGTTGTGGATAGTTACGACGGATGTTGTAGGTTACAGAAGGTCATATGTAATCTGCACTACTGGGCTAGATTGTGGCAAATAGAGATTAATGCGGAAACGTGTGAAGTATTCACATTGGACAAAGTATCAGGAATGCAGAGAACTGGGCTCATGGCAAGATTCTTGGTAGTGTCGATGAGCAGAGAGATCTCGGTGTCCAGGTAGATTGGGGGTCTGTGCAGGAGAGTGAACATGATTGTGGGGGAAGTATTCAGGGGGGTGAGTCTGACAGTGTAGAGGGAAGTGAGCATGATGTTTGGGGAGTCTTCAAGGATAGTGTGAAAACAGTGGAGGAGTGTGCAGAGGAGCGAGCGTGACTGTGAGGAAGTGTGCAGGGGAGTGAGGGTGACTGTGAGGGAGTGTGCAGAGGAGTTAGCGTGACTGTGAGCGAGTGTGTGTGGTAGTGTGCACGATGATAGGGTGTGTGCAGATTAGTGAGTGTGATGGTGGGGACGTGTGTGGGGGAGTGAGGGTGACGATGAGGAAGTGTGTGCAGGAGTGAGAGTAAGGATTGGGAAATATATAGAGAGTGAGTGCGATGGTGGGAGAATGTGTGGGGTGTGACTGTGACGGTGGTGCAGTGTGTGAGGGAGTCAGGTTGATGGTGGGGCAAGGTGTGGGGGATTGAGGGTGATGATGGGAGAGGGTGCGGGGAGTTGAGCATGAAGTTGGGGTAATATGTGGTGGAGTAAACCATGGCAGCGGGTGTGTGTGTGGGGGAGTGTGCATGATGGTGCTGGAATGTGCGAGAGAGTGATCACAATGCTGGGATGTGTGCAGGGTAATAAGCGTGACGGTGGGGAAGCATGAAAGGTAATGAGCGTGACGGTGGGGAGTGTAGTGAGAGTGTGTGGTGTCGTAAGCGTGATGGTGTTGGATTGTGTAGGGGAGTCAGCACGACGATGTGAGAGCATGTGGGGGAGTGGCATGGCGGTATGGGAGTACGGAGGCAGTGAGCGGGGAAGTGAGTTTGATAGTGTGGAGAGTGTAGGGGAGTCAGTATGATAGTTGAGGAGTGTGCAGGGAAAGTGCACGTGGCAATGGCGGAATGTGCAGGGCAGTGAGTGTGGGAGTGACCATGACAGAGGTGGAGTGTTTGGGCAATTGAGCGTGATTTTTGTTGAAGGTGTAGTGGAGTCAGTCTAACTGTTGGGGAGGATGCGGGAGAATTTGCGTAACAATGGGTGACTGTGTTGGGCAGTGAGTGTGATACTGGGAGTGTGTGCGGGGACATGAGCATGAGTGTGGCGGAATGTGTAGGGGAGTGACTGAGCGATTGACTAGGAGAGTAAGTTGGTGAGTGGGCGTGATGGTGTTGGAGTGTGCAGGGAAGTGAACATGAATGTGTGCAAGTGTGCTCAGAAATGTGTTTGCAAATAGAGGATGTGCACGAGAGTGAGTGTGATGGTGGGGGAATGTGCAGGAGAGTGAACAGAGGAGAGAGCATGACCTTCGGAGAAGTGTGCAGGGGAGTGAATATGATGGTGGGGAACGTGAAGGGGAGTGAGGGAGATGGTGGTGGACTGCACGGAAGTGAGCTTGACGGTGGGGTGTGTGTGCAGGGAAATGAGCATAATGGTGAGGGAGTGTGCGGGAGAGTCAGTGTGAAAATGGGGAGTGTGACGGGGTGTGAGTGTGATGGTCGGGGAGAGTACGAGGATTGAGCCTTACGGTGGGAGCTTTGTGGGGAAATGAGTGTGACAGTGGGTGTGTGTGCAATAGAATGAGCAATTGAGCATGACGTTAAAGTAGTGTGCGAATGAGCGAGTGCACTGGTGTGGGAGCATTCGCAATACTGAATGTTGCAATGGTGAATGATAGGTACACAGGGAGTCATTGTGGTGGTGGGGAGTGTGTGGGGATTCAGCGTGGTAATGGGGAAGTGTTCAGGAGAGTGAGTGTAATGATATGAGAGTGTACGGCGAGTAGGTCGAAGAGTTCCCATGATGGTGCATGAGTGTGCAGGGGAGTGGGCATGATAGTGGGAGAGCTTACATGGGTGTGAGCGTAACATTGAGCGAGTTGGTGTGGGGGAGTGTGCTTGACTATGGTGGAGTGCCTAGGGAAGTGAGTGTGAATGTGCACAAGTATGCAGGGGAGTCAGTGTGATGGTGGTGGTGTCCAAAGGGATTAGTAGTGACAATGAGGGAGTGTGTGGATCAGTGAGCATGACATTGTTTGAGTTTACTTGGAGTGAGCGTGATGGTCGATAGTGTGTGTACCAGTGTGATAGTGGTGGGGGGGATTATTTGCACTTCGCAATTATATATTCTCTCACATACATACATACAAGCACACACTCCACGATATAATTCAACATAAATTTAGTATAAGGTTGAATTTTAATTCAAAAACAATTGAAGTCTGCACAAGTGCAATATCACTGTCAAAAAGAGACAATTCTATTATTTCTGGTAGTTGGACTTTGCTGAAGGCATGTCAATGGGCTCATGTTGGGTTACATAGATAAGCTGCAGAGCTGGGCTGAGAGGTGGCAAATAGAGTTTAATGCGGACAAGGGTGAGGTGATTCACCATGGTCGGAGTAACCAGAATGCGATGTATTGGGCGAATGGTAAGATTCTTGGTCGTGTAGATGAGCAGAGACATCTCGGTGTCCAGGTACACAGCTCCTTGGAAGTTGCCATCCAGGTTGACAGTGTTGTTAAGAAGGCAGACAGTGTTTTAGCTTTTATTAATAGAGGGATCAAGTTCCAGAACCATGAGGTTATGCTGCAGCTATACAAAACTCTGGTGTGGCTGTACTTGGAGTATTGTGTGCAGTTCTAGTCACTGCATTATAAGAAGGATGTGGAAGCTTTGGAAAAGGTGCAGAGGAGATTTACTCGGATGTTGCCTGGGATGGAGGGAAGGTCTTACGAGGATAGGCTGATGGACTTAAGGCTGTTTTCGTTAGAGAGAAGGAGGTTGAGAGGTGACTTAATAGAGATATATAAGATAATCAGAGAGTTAGATAGGGTGGACAGGGAGAGCCTTTTTCCAAGTATGGTGATGGTGAGCACAAGGGGGCATAGCTTTAAATGGAGGGTTGGTAGATATAGGACAGATGTCAGAGGTAGTTTCTTTACTCAGAGTAGGAAGGGTATGGAGTGTGTTGCCTCCAACGGCAGTAGATTCGCCAGCTTTAAGTGCATTTAAGTCGTCATTGGGCAAGCAGATGGACGTACATGGAATAGTGTAGGTTAGATGGGTTTCAGATTGGTATGACAGGTCGGCGCAACATCGAGGACAGAAGGGCCTGTACTGCGCTGTAATGTTCTATGTTGCATGTCCAGATTATTTTGAAACAGCGGGAAAATAAGCATACTGAAGGCAAGAACAATGTGTTGAAGAGTTCAAAGGCTTAGTCAAGCATTTCAGTGAAGTTATCCTCCGGCTAATGATTACACAAACGGCAGGTTTCATTCAATCCCCAAATTCTGGAACAGACCATTCACCCCATCAAGTTGGCTCATCACTCCAACAATCAGCCCACGCAGCGCAACTCGCAAACCTTGTATTCCCCAATATTAACCCGCTCAGCCTGCACATTATGGTCAATTTGGCATGATCATCACATCGACCAGGCACATCGTTGCACTGTGGGATGAAACCCACAAAAATGCATGGAGAAGTTGTAAACTTCACACGGGCAGTAATCCAATTCTGGGACCGAACCAGGTATGTAGAGCTGTGAGCCAACAGTGCGAGCCACTGTTAACACACAACCATGGAAGAAACCAGATAAATTCAATTGCATTTGTTCAACAAGATTGATACATAAAGGTTTATTTTTCTTACAAACTATGAAAATAAGTTCTTGACTTTATGGAAGACTGGTGGCAGTGTTTAATTCTCTAGCCTTCCAGCAAAAATCAGATGATGTGCAAAATGTTTTGAAAGCAAAGATATGCACTGCACTGAAAATTCCAAAGTTAATGTAGTCCAAGTTAGAACATAAAACATCACAACACAGTGCAGGCCCTCGATGTTGTCCCGACGTGTGGAACGAATCTGAAACCCAACTAACCCACGCTATTTTTTTTCTCCCTTCCATATGCCTATCTAATGACCATTTCAATACCCGTAAAGTTGGTGAGTCTACTACAATTGCAGACCGTGCTTTCCACGCCCCTACCACTATGTGAGTAAATAAACTACCTCTGACATCTGTCCTATATCTGTCACCCCGCAAGTTAATGCTATGCCCTCTCGTGCTTGCCATCGCCATCTGAGAAAAAAAGTCTCTCACTGTCCACACTATCTAACACTTTGAATATCTCGTATTTCTGAACTACGTCAACTCTCAACATTGTTCTCTCTAACGAAAACAGCTTCAAGACTTTCAACCGTTCCTCGAAAGAACTTCCCTCCATACCAGACAACATCCTGGTAAATCTCCTCTGAACCCTTTCCAAAGCTTCCGCTTCCTTCTATAACGTGGTGACCAGAACTGTACGCAATACTCTAATTGTTGCTGCACCAGAATTTTAGACAGCTGCAACATGACCTCATAGTTCCGAAACTCAATCCCTCTGCAATCTCTCTGCTCACCTACACTACCAAGTAACTTACCATTAGCCTAGTACTCTTTATTCTTGTTCCTCTTTCCGAAGTGAACTACCTCATATTTGTCCGCAAAGAAATCCATTTGCCAACTCTCATCCCAGCTCTGCAGCTTCTGTATGCCCCTTTGTAACCTACAACGTCATTCATCATTATCCACAATTCTACCAAACTAAGTGTCATCCTCAAATTTACTAACCCATACCTCTACACCCTCATCCAGGTAATATGTAAAAATAATAAACATCAATGGACACAAAACAGATCTTTCTGGTACATCAAGATTAACTGAGCTACAGGATGATTATTGCCCATCAACCATCACACTCTGTCTTCTTTCAGATAGCCAATTTCTGATCCAAACCGCTAAATCACCCTAAATCCCATTACTTCGTATTTTGTGTTTAACGTCATTGCTGTTATCCAAATTGCCAAATAATTTAAAGTGGAATAAAATTGAGGTAATTTATTCAAATATTGCAGGGTTTTCGATACTGAGCGGTACATTTAGATCCAACAAAAACACATCGTTACAGCTGAAACTTGCAAAGAAAGTGGGGATCTTCTTTTGGAGTATCCGGGTATTATTCATATTAGATGGGCTGTACTCGTACGGGTCTTTCAGAGTGAAGTCGTGTTCATTTCTTGTTCTTGTTTATTCCATAACCAATTTTAGCATCATCTAGAAGTATCAGCACAGCAAAAACAGAGGAAAAATACTTATATATTCACGCGTGTTTTCATTATACAATCGGACACAGGCCCATCTGCGTCCTGGATGGAGAAATATCAATGGCTGAAAGGAATTGTACTAATACATTTAATAATAAAGCCTCAGAATGCATTAGGAAACACCAAAGAAAATCTTAGAATTGCACCATCCTCATGAATACTCTTTGACATTTGACTATAAATTCTGTATCCGATGCATTGTCACTTGCTGTCAGCTGATGAAGCCACAGCCATGAAGGCTTGCGCTTGCAAATAAATCAGTTAGAATATAACCTCGTGTCGTGTGACTTTTGACTTTTACCACCCCAGTCCATCACCGGCTCCCTCACTTCAAAATTGCAGAAAACAGCTAAGTTGCGTGAACGGGAAGTGATGCATGATTTCTTCATAGTTGTTCTCTTGTGAAATCGTTCAATTGTGGCTCCTTCTACTAGTACTAAAGATCACCCCTGAGAAATTATTCTCCCGTTTATGTTTAATGGTTGTTAAGCCAACATCAACATGACATAACCAACAATTCCCAATATGGTTCAGTTAAGCACAAAAACATTGTGGATCTTTCACTTGATTATTTAAACTGGCGCTTCCATTATACGTTTGTCAGATACTCCCTCGGGGATTTCAGTTTCCACTCAGTATTTGAACACACTTGCATTGATATTTATCCATCCACTTCACTGCATGACACACAAAGCTCGTGAATCCAAATACATTGCGTGAAGATAAAATTCATATCTGGGACATTGTGGGTGACTGTGAAAGGGTCAATCTGTGTATTATGCAGGTCAGAATGTGTGCGTTGCAACATTAGTGACAGATAGAAAGAGACAGAGCGCGACAGGAACAGGAAGGCACACGTAGAAATAGAATCCAGGAAACTAGAAGTAACATCATCTCGTCGTAGAATTATAGATATGTACAGCAAGGAACAGACCCTTCCGTACAACTCATCCATGCTGACCTAATATCCCAACTTGATCTAGTCTCGCTCGCCAGCACCCAGCCCATAGCCCTCCAAACCCTTCTTATTCATATACCAATCCAGCTGCTTTTTAAATGCAGCAATAGTACCAGCCTCTGGCAGCTCAATCCATGTGTACACGACCATCTGTGTGAAAAAGGTGTCCCTTAGGTCCTTTTACATCTTTCCGCTCTCCGCATTAACCTATGTGCTCCCGTTCTACACTACCCCATTCCAGTATAAAGACTTTGCCTATTTATCCTATGAATGCTGCGCATGATTCTATAAACCTCTATACGGTCATGCTTCAGTCTCCAACGCTCCAAGGAAAACAACGCAGCCTTCTCAACCTGTTCCTATAGCTCAAAGTCTCCAACCCTGGTCACATCCTTATCAATATTTTCTGAATCCTTGCAAGTTTCACAACATTCTTCTGATAGGATGGAGATCGGAATTGCACGCAATATTCCAAAAATAGCTGAATCAACGTCCTGTACAACCGCAACATGAGCGTTCAACATATTTACTCGATACTCTGACCAAGAAAGGAAAGCAGACCAATCGCCTTCTTCGCTATCCAATCTAACTGCGACTCTGCGAACCTCTGTTCACAGGTTCAAGGAGCTGTGAACCTGCTCTCCAAGGTTTCCTTCCTCAGCAAAACTCCGTAGGACCTTACTATTAAGTGTATAAGTTCTGCCATGATTTGCTTGTTCAAAATGCAGGAACTCACATTGATCTTTATCTACCACTCGTCAGCCCATTTGTCCCTCTGAGCAAGATCCCGTTGCAACCTAAAATAGCATTCTTCACTGTCCAATACATTCCCAATATTGGTGTCATCTTCGAAATTACTAACTGTCCCTCTTATGTTCAGATCAAAATAACTTATGTAAATGATAAATCATAGAGGACTCAACGGCGAGCGTTGTCGCACTCTACTGGTCACAGGCCTCCAGTCTGAAAAGTAACCCTCCACCACCACCATCTGTCCTCTACTTTTGAGCCAGTTCTATATCCAAATCACAAGTTCTCCCTATATTCCACGAATCACTCCAATGCAGCTCTTACTTTTTGATTAACACAGAAACAGTCAAAACACTTAAAATGAGGATTCGAATATTGAGAGATGGTACTTTTGAACAAAAAACCCACTCCAAAACATCCGAATATAATCTCATAATGGTTAATCAATTTTTGTGCGAAACATTGCTGAAACGTCCATGAAACAAGTCCTGGACATAGTCTACAAATGCCAATGATGACATAACTCCAGCAGAGAACATAGAACATAAAACAAATACAGTGCAGTAGGTAATCTTTGGCCCTGGATATTTCACTGATCGGTGAAACCAATCTGACGCTCATCTAAGCTGCACTATTGATTCTCGTCCATGTGTCTATCCAAAGAACATTTAAATGCCTAACATCTGGCTAGTCTACTGCTGTTGCATACAGTGGGTTACACACCCCTACTACTCCCTGAGTAAAGAAAGTTCATCTGACATCTGTCCTATCTCTATCACCCTACAGTTGAAAGCTGTGTCCCCACGTACGAGTCTTCACTATCCGAAGGTAAAGGCGCTCGCTTTCCAATCTAACTAACCTTCTGATTATCTTATATATCTCAATCAAGTCATCTCTCAACATTATTTTTTCTAACGAGAAAAGCCTCAAGGACCTCAGCCTTTCCTCGTAAGATCTTCTCTCCACAGCACACAGCATCCTAGTAAATCTCTTCTGAAACTTTTCCATAGATTCCACATTCTTCTTATACTGCAGTGACCAGAACTGTACGTAACACTCCAAGTGTGGCCGCAAAGGATAACACACCAATCAACAGCTGAACGTCAAGTGCAGAACTAAAGCAAAGTATGCAGTTAAGAGGTCTATGTGCAGGGAACTGTATTACTTTGCTGTAATCGCTGAATCAACATCTAGATAACATACACCAAAGTGTTCTTTTTTTTATGTGGGCTGTGCACTTTTAGCTTGTGCAGATATCCACATGCACTAAAATGTACCATGTAATAATTTACAATGCACTTAGTCATTAAATATAATGTATTATTGTGAGTAGTGTTTTAAAAATAATATGCAGCCCTTCCTTTGTATTCTTGTAAGATTGATATAAAACATTTAAGCAAAACAATGCAAATCTGTAATTCTGAAAGGAGAAGTCAGTACTCGCTCTATGAGCGAATAATATTTTTCCTGGAATCAGATGCTTCAGGCACCAGCCCAAGGATTCAAATTTGTTGGGAATGGCAGCTGTATTGCCTTCGTTCTGAAAAGAAGTATGGGAGAATTGTTAGATTCGGGGCAGCCATTTTGTCACATATTAAAAGCCTGAAAACTATTTTGAATCTCATTTAGTGCCTACTTGCTAAAAAAAAGTGTTTCGCAGGGTCAGCGAAGACGATTGGCTTTGCAGCTGTACTGATACCTGATAAACGAATTCTTTACTTGCATGGGGCTACTCCTCTCTTTTGCAAGGACCTATTTTGGACTAACACGTGCCTATCAGCCACGAACCAACACTGTCCAAACACTACGTGACTGAAGCTCGTGACTGCTCATTATTATGCAGTTAACAATTTGCTAATTGTTAAACGATTGCAACTTCTTTAATCATGTAGCTCTAAATCTCATTGGAGTGGCTTTTCACCATTTGATCGACTTGCCTCTCCCCGTCACCTCAATAACTCAAGGTTTGTGTCGTGTGATTACTGATCTAAATTGGACCGCTATGAGCAAGTCACCCGCAGCATAGTTTATTTCCATCCCGAACAGTTGGTGTAGCCAGCTGGAACTCAATTTCATGACGTTTCCCGGATCCTTTTCAATTTTGTCCCCGAGTGTGTGTGATACATCCCTGAATCAGCAGATTTTGCGACAAGACTGGAAGGGAGAAGTGACTGCTGCAGGTGCTGTTACCTTGAGACACGAACTGGAGTGAGTGGGGTTAGGCAGTGGGGTACAGAAGCTCATGTAGTTAGCGTTCCTGAGGCACGAATTTAACTGTGGCAATAAAGGCGAGTAGTTTTAGTTATTGATCCTTAGTGATCAGGTAGTGGTGGAGTTTTACTTTGGCATACGTTGAACCACGAGGTAAGGGCTGTGGCAAAAGAAGTTGAGTTTTGGATTCAATCCAAACTCCCCCCTTGCAGTTTGGGGCCGTCCCTCCTCTGACACAAATAGCGTGAGTCCAGAGCTGGATTACCTTGTAGTTATAGGCTGTTATGAGACGCTGAGGTATGATTGTTTTGTAGGAGAGAATACCGAATTTTGTAACTAATTGTTGACCAGGATCACGATTTAGTTTTATGTTTCAGTTTGTCTATAACCATTGTTTGTTTGTCCTGGTTTGCCAATGGCTTTCTCTGTTTGTTTTGGTGTATGTTATTTGATTCCTGTTTGCTTTTCTTCCAGGATAATGGGATCCATGAACTCTAAATGCAAGAGAATGGTTGCCCCGGGGGCAAGTAAATCTTTTGTCTCCGAGCAGCCGGTTTGCACCAGGTTGTTGTATCGAGGAAAACACGAAAGTGTCGTGAAAGACATGTTCATATCCAAAGTAATGTAGGAGATACCCTGGTCCTTCCACGTTAGTGGCCGTTATTGTTTGTGATATGAAATGAAGTTGTTCGAAATGCTGATGCAGTTCTCGATATTCTGTCACAGGTGAGCAGTGTGAGTACTCAACAGGGTCCTAGTGCCCTCACTGAAGATGCGAGATAAAGCATCTTCCACTTTACAAAATTAGTAATAAACAATTTGCTTGCAGCAGGGTTCTGACTGGTGAGATCCCTTGTGAAAGGCCCTGGACCCATGATGAAGTCCGCTACATGATTCAAGGTTAGATTACTTACAATGTGCAAACAGGCCCTTCGGCCCAATAGTCCACACCGACCATCCGAAGAGCAACCCACCCAGACGAATTCCCCTACACCTAACACTACGGGCAATTTAGCATAACCAACTCACCTAACCTACATATTTTTGGACTGTTGGAAGTAACCCACGCAGACACGAGGAGAATGTGCAAACTCCACGCAGACAGTTGCCTGAGGCGGGAAATGAACCTGGGTCTCTGATGCTGGGAGGCAGCAGTGCGAACCACTGTACCACCATGCCGCTCGATTCGCTCAAATTCCCAGCATTACTTTTAATTCGCCAATACAATTCTGCATTACTTACAGTTGTTTGCTTCAGGATGTTCAGACTCAAAGAAATTTGGCATTCGGGAGACATTGGGCCACTATTAAAGACTTAGTTGTATTTCACCTGTGTTGTTGGTGATTGAATGTTTGTGTTTTGTTCCTTGGAGCTCGACATCCTGGACTGTTTGGAATTTAATTTACATTTTGGGAATTTATGATGACTTATTTTAAGGTTAAGGATCCATTAGTGATTGTGAATTTAAATTTTAGCCTTGCCGTTCTTTGTACTGAGTGCCCTGGTGTCAATTTCGAACCGATCAGTTTTAAAGTTTACATAAAGCTAATCTTATTTAAATTCTAATCAGTTTAATTTGGAGGAAGATGACATTACAATATTTTTAAAAAAGTATCCCTAAGATTCTGCCCCTTTTGACATCAGTATAAACTTGTTCTCAAACTACCCATAATTTCATGCTGCTGCAAAGATCAATTTCGCCCCTTTCACCTCCACGTGTTGGACTAATGAAAGAATTGACGAAAGAAAGTAAAAGCAGTAACACTAAATGCGGGCCTCACGTGTAAAATCAGTTTGTTCCAGGATGACAGTAGGTCTCTGCTCAATTTCTAATTAGAATGCCAGCATTTGTGGGAGGCACGCTGGCACAGTGGTTAGCACAGCTGCCTCACAGCGCCAGCAGACCCAGGTCCAATTCCCGCCTCTGACAACTGCTGTGTTGAGTTTTCACATTCTTTCTGTGTCTGCGTGGGTTTCCTCCCACAGTCCAAAAATGTGCAGGTTAGTGAATTTGCCATGGGAAATTGTCCGTAGTGTTTGGTGACGGGGTAAATATAGGGGAATGGGACTGGGCGGGACGGTGTGGCTTTTTGGGCCGAAGGGCCTGTTTCCACACTGTACGTAAGCTAATGACATTGCAAAAACCACTTCCACCCTCAATATTTGCTCATTGAGTGGAGGAATTGCATGAACTTTATATAATTTAAAGATATACCCAAAATTTCCCAAATTAACAGTATTGTTTTCTGTACAAAGATGTTAGCACTTTTCTTTTTGTTTGGTTTTGCACTCTTTTGTTTCTGCTAAATTTTAAGGTAGCTGCATCTCATTGGTGATTATGGGTTGATGGTCGCAGCTTTATTCTGAATCAATTTCCCTCCCTCACTGAGACTTGAAGCTTCAGTTCAACATTATGTTGCGAAAGAAAATCATGTTAAAATTAATATCCTATTGTTAACAGCTGCGTCTATGGTTTCGGCCATTATTTGTGAATGAGAAGCGTTTCGTTACCATGTGACTATACAAGACCTTTTCATGCAGCTGGAGTCATTTCACGGCCTAGAGCATTGTAAATGACTTACGAGTGGTCAGACCACTGAATGACGTTAATGTGGGATTTAAAGTCAGAGAGTAGAACCAGGTAATCATAATGGATTTCAGAGTTGGAAACTGTGTACATTTTTTTTCATTTTACGTGTTGTATTTTGAATAAATTAATTTCCAGTATATGCTGATGCCATTCACTTGTTCAGATTCCACCTGAATTACATATGATGATTATTTTAATTATTATATTTAATTACCAATTGTATTAGCCCTGACTCACAAAATCAGATTTAGTTAGGAGGATCGCTTGGTTTTATTCCTTTACACATTGTCAGTGACCTGTCTCATTGCCTCAAGGTTAAGTTGAAACATGGCTATATTAATTCATTGTTCATTAAAGAATGGAAAAATGCCTTACTGGCCCTATCAAGTAATTCTGCATAGGATTGGGGGACAGAGGTATGTACAGCAGATGGAACTCCCAAATCCTGGGAGATATTCATACCTGACTGTGAATAGGTAGATGAAAATAAAGGAACATGAGAAGCAGAGTAAGGCCACTAAGGCCGAGCAATACATAAAAAGGTTAAAACAACAATCCTGTCAAATAAAGAACTAACATTCTACTGAGAATCTCGAATCTATGTATAGCATGCCGACCTATTTGAGGATGGGGAGGACGCTGATCTCGTTACGGATCGGGATTTTACTCCTGGCTAACTGCTGAGCCTCTCACATCAATTGATTGTCCCCAGCACACACACCCCTTTATGACAAGCCTTTCCTTCTTTTGAAAATGAAATGTCCAGTTTTTATAGCCAACCACATGGGGATGAACGTTCTGAGCCATCCAAAACCAGGGGCCATCCGAGGAATCAGAATGATGTTAATTAAGCATGCTCCTGAATGCGAGATCAATCAGGACAATTTGCTCTACATCTCCATAGGATCATCCAGACATAACGGGAGAAAATTCTGGGAGTAGCCTGAATAGGAGTGACTTATGTTACAAGATTGAAATATGTGGCCACCTGCCTGATGGAAGTTATATACAACCCACAACTGAAAAAATAATGAAAGGCTGTTTCACCTTTGTTTAACGCTAAGCTTTTGCAATGTTTTCCTCGTGGTGTCGCTGACATGATTCGGACAAACAATATGAATGTGTCCAGGAACTTCCAGTTGCCAATGAGGTGAGCTGTGATTTTCTGTTGGGTTGGCCCGAACCAGAACGAGCCACGATGCAAGTTACAGGTAAAAGCGATTATGTCCAGCGCTCCCACATGCTGCGTGTCAGCCCAGACAGTGTTGACGGGGACCAGGATACCAACTGGGGGAGGATCCTACCTCAGATGCCCCAGCCAGCGACCACGCTGAGCAAGACTTGCCGGATGGGACCCTGGAGATGGGGAGAGGCAGGCACCAGGATTGCAACTTTGGGACTGGGAACAAGACAGCGAACTCCCGTGGGGACAAATGGCTGGTCTTTGCTTTAATATTGTAAATGTTGTCATTAGTGACTGATGTGTCCTTAATGTTACCTTGGAGCTAACACAGGGAGTGACATGCTTGCAGCTGAGCCAAAGGAAATCCGTTAAAATGCACTGACACTTCTTTTTGCTTTTGGTGTGATTACAGAGTCTGGTGGGAACACTGAGGGTTTGAAACCTCCAGGGTGCAGCCTACTAGTAATGCTGAATTATCCAATCAGTACAGTCTCCAAAGGAAGAGCCGACAGATACTGATACCAAGCAGGCAGCTTTACATCCCATACCTCTGGTCACATTGGGTCACCAGCAAAACCCAAATAGAGACAATATGGGGCCAGGTATTCCAGACCTGGGTTACGTTCAGAAATCACAGAGGAAGACCCGTGCTGAACTGCACAAACTCTGGCCTCAAATATGGCTCTCCATCGATATTCAAACCAAAATGTGGGTGACCCCTGCTGGACAATTTTGTGTTCCTTCTTTCCTGCTGCCTAACTTAGTTGATTAAGTGCATATATTTTACATATTTGTGTAAGGAGAGAATGGTGAATACTATATGACAAACATTGTGCCACCCAGACATTCAGGAAAATTGCTGAAGCATGTTTCACTTGCATATGAAAATGACACCTGCTATCTGCGGGATGCCATGAGGTTTTGCATCATTCCTTGCACGTTCGGCCTCTTTTGTTTGAATGTCGACAACTTGCTTTTACAGAATCACCATCACATTGTAATGATTTTTATTTAATAATAGTAGATGTATTTAGTGGATTAATCAAAACAATCCCAATGACTGAAACAGCTGCCGCAATAGAGTTTGACAAGTGGGAAACATTTTCAATAGTTAACCAAAACTCTTTAAAGTTCACACTCTCGGGTACGCCAAGCCGAAGAATTAGGAGTGGGCCATATTGGAGCCTAGATCGAAAGGTGCGTTCCTAGTCTTGCAGGTCACCCGCACAACAGTCAAGGTCAAAGACACATGGGACACAATAGAAAAGAGCGCTACCCTGGAGAAACACCAGAAGACCCCGGCAGAGATACAGCTTTAACTTTTATCTTTACATTGCTCAGCCTGATTATTCTGCTTTTCACAACGCTCTTCCCTATCTTTTTTTTCACTCACTATTTTTGACTGGGGCCCTCTGCACAGCCTAATGGCTTCGAACAAAAGTGAATTACATTTCAACACTTCCTTTCCAATTCATACCTTTCTGCTCAAAACGTCAACCACACCAGCTGCTCGCTTCCTACACATATTCCCATCGACTCCAATGGAATGTTCCCCCTGAGATCCATACCTTTTAATGAACCTGACACTGCTGAATGGTGATTGCAACGTAGTCATTTTGCTGCAGTTACAACTTTTCGTATCCTCTTAGTTTCCTTAGGTTGGTGGGTGCGTCAAACTCCTACAGGGATATCACCTGCCTCCATTGCAATCAGCGTAATATCTCTCTCTCACAAACACACCCACCCTGTTTCTCACCAATTACACGGCCATGCTTACACCCCGAGGATGGACTTGCATTAAAAGGAAACATCTTTCAGCATGGGAAGCTGCTTTCAGTAAGTGCTGTCACTATATCCTTCTTTCTTAGTCTGCTTATCGGTCCACTGTTCATGGAAGCAACCTTAACCTCAGAGTTCCCAACAAGACTGCTATTAATTTCTCTTTTACCACCTTTTGGACTGGGATTCAATGCAATCATCTGTTTGCCTTCAACGGCACTTATTCCAGTCTTGACCGAAAGGCCGACCCCTGGTTGGTGACCTCCTGGAATGCAGCATTTATGTAGGTAATGTTGTCCCTTTCCTTTTCCACTCCCACACTTCATCTTATGTGACTTCAAAACGTTGTATAAGAAGGCCCTCCCTACCGTTCATCACCATTTAATGATCCTTCCCCCGTCCACCATGCTACCCTCCATGTTGTGGTTGACGTTTTCCGTATTGTAACCACTCTGGAAGAGATTGCCACGCCACTCTTTCAGCCTTCAGCCTGCAGAGATGTTCGCTGTATGGATCGTTCGTCTCCTAAATCGCATGGCCCTTATCTACCTTTGGCCGAGAAGGAAGACACTTGTGTCCTTATTGGCTCTGACTGCTGTACCTACATTCCTGACTCCAGTGATTTTGTCCATGAGACCTGCCTTGACTTTCCTCAATATTGATCACACTGAACTTCTCATTACATTTTCAACCACTGATGTTGTGCACGCTTCTCTCTTTTCACGGTCTGTACAAAATGCCACTTTGGGACATCAAGAATTGCTTTGCAGAAAAAAAATCCCAGTATTGTGCAGTCATCCTTCATCACAAAACGTTATCTTTGACTGCTCTCACAGATGCTACGAGACCTGCTGAGGTTTGCCAACAGCTTCTCGCTTGGTTTCAGATTTACAGGCTCCGCAATTCTTCCACTTTTAATTTACTGCAAGTTTCAAACTTGGGTCGAGTAACCTACACTGTGTATTTATAAATCCTCCCAGTCCACACCAATCCCATGTCTCTCCCTGTCTCTGCTGTCTCTCTCGCTGCCTTCACACTCACTGAGTCCCCCATCACAGAGACACTGTGCCTGCAATACTCGATTCCGTATGGTCCAGCTGGCCTCGGCATTCATTCACCTCAATTAGCTGGAGGACCACAGCGACCTTCCCCTTATTGCCCTGGAGATGTCATCAATCAGCCGGGCTCCATTGTGACTCGAGTGGTGGTGTCCTCCCTCTCTCTGCTCTGTCATGAGCTTCTTCATTCACAGTGCATGGGGCAGTATCAGAGAGCACAGGGGCTGAATTTCATCTGCGCATTCTCAGTCTGTTCTGCATCAATGTCAATGACCCATTGCAACCTACAACAACCTTCCAATTTCACCATTTCTCCCACACCATCCTGTCATTGGCAAACGTACTAAGCCACACTTCTACTTCCTCAGCCAAGACATTTACAGAAGTCACAAGAAGCAGAGTTCCTGGAGCAGAACCCTGCGTAATATCACTGGTCAAGGAGCTCCAGGCTGAATACTTTCTATGAGCCAGCCAATTCTGTATACAGACAGCCTGATAGCCCATGCCTCCTTTCTTTCTGAATAAGCCTACCATAGGAAATCTTATCAAACGCCTTGCTAGAAATCATGTACATCACATCAACTGCTCTGTCTTCATCAATATGCTTTGTCACAATCTCAAATACTTCAATTAGGCTTGTGAGGTTAGACCTGCCCCTCACAAAGCCACGCTGACTATTTCAAATCAAGCGATGATATTCCAATTAATCATAAATCATGTCTCACATAGAACTCTCCAGAATTTTGACAGTACAGATGCAAAATGGACTTCTCTGTAATTCCCTCACTTGCTGTGGAAAACCTGCCTATATTAAGTCTGGCCTAGTGGACATGTCTACACTTCCTTTTTTTCCAATATTATCTGGACATTGTCCTTCTTAACATCAAATATTTCGCTGAAATTACGAACCAAAAGTCCCGCTCACTAGTGAATATAGATGCCACGTACTTATTAAGAACCTCTTCTCCCTTCTCCGGCTCCAGGCACAAGTTCCCTCCATGATCTCTAATCGGCCCTCCCCTCATTCTGGCAATCTTGTTGTTCCTCACATCAGTGTGAAATGTTTGTTTTTCCTTTATCCTAATCTCCAAAGGCTCTTTTATGGTTCTTCTAGCTCTCCCAATTCTATTCTTCAGTTCCTTCCTGGTTACATTGTTACTTAGTAAATTCCTGTCGAATCCTTGCCTTCTCAAACTTTGGGAAGCTTCCTTCTTCCTCCTGACTCGATGATCTCGACCCCTTGCCACCCAAAGTTCCTTCACCCGAATAGTCCTTCCTTCCCTCTGTGGCACAGATCTCTTCAGCAAGATCAACGATTGCTTCTGAAACAACTTCCAAATTTCTGTTGTGTATTTTCCTGTTCCTTGTTGAGGCGCCCCAGATCCTGCCTACTAACATTGTAATTCAGCAATTAAATACTTTCCCACGCCATCTGTCTCTATCCCTCTCCATAATTATCATATAGATACTGCAAATCTATTCTAACTCATTTGCCGATACCCCACCAAATGTTTACTTACAAAGTTAAGTTCCAAAACTCTTTTGAGAATAACTGTTGAATCTGTGTCCAGCTGCCATTGACTGTTTCAGATGGTCAGGACCTACGAAGTATAAATATCTTCACAATTTCACACTGCATTATTGATCAATAACCAGAAAATGGTTTATAAAAATGGTGATAAAGTTAGTTTCTCAAATTAAATCCTTTAGAAACAAATCTGCACCGTGACGAGAACACTGCTTGACATTTTCAGCTCCAAGGACAATTATCTGACCTTCTGCTACCTCTCCAGAAAAGACGAACTCATCATAGTTTTAATTTCTTGGTGTTATAAAAAATATACAGCAAATGAACAGACGCTTTGGGTCAACTCGTCCATGCCAATACGATATCCTTAATTAATGCAGCCCTATTTGCCTTCATTTGGTGCATACCCCGTAAAACCATTCCTAGTCATGAAATCAACCAGATGCCTAACTGTACACCTTCGCCATTTCCTCTGGGAGCTCATTCCATATACATACCACCCTCAGTTTTAAAACATTGCCCCTTAGATCATTTTAAAATCTATTCCCACTTCAACAAATGCACTCTCGTTTTGAAATACAACATCCCGGGAAATATACACTGACCCTTCAGCCGATCCACACTCGTCATGGTTTTATAAATTTTAATAAGGTCACCCCTCAGTCTCCGATGCCCCAGGGAAAAAACAGACCCAGCCTAATCAGCCTCTCGCTGGAGCTCAAATCCTTCAACTCTGGCAATATCTTGGCAAAACCTTTTTGACCTCTTCCAAATTTTACAACATCTTTCCTATAGCACAGAGACCAGACCAGAGAGCAGAATTCAGGAAGTCGGTGAAACAATGCCCTGTACAGCTGCAACTTGATATCACAATTCCGATACTCAGTGCACTGACCAGTGATAGCAAGCGTACTAAATGCCTTCGTATGCACCTGTCACTCCATTTTCTAGGAACAGTGAACCTGCATCTCAACTTCTCTTTGTTCCGCAAAACTCTCGAGGACATTATCATAAAATATATAAGACCTGCCTTAATATGCCTTTGCAAGCCTCACACTTATCTAAATTAGACGCCATTTGAAACACCTTAGCCCATTGGCTCATTTGATCAAAGTCCCTTTGTACTCTGAAGTAATCTTTGCTGCCCACTGCACCTCTGGTTTTAGTGTCACCTGGAAATCAAAACTCCTATGATCACATCCTAATCAGTTATGTTCATGGAAAAGTATAAATGTGCATTCAGCATCCAGCTTTGTAGCACACTGCTCCTCACAGTCTGCCAGCCCAAAAAGCTAACGATCACCACTACCATATGTTTCCTGCCTTCAAGCCAATTTTGTATGCAAATGTTTTCCTGTATTTCATGTTGTCCAACCTTACTAACAGGTCTGGTATGTGAAACCCAAATGAACGTCTTTCTGAAGTCCACATTGATAATGTCTGCAACTCTGCCTTTACAAATATTCTTTCTCACTTCTTCAAGAAACTCAATCAAGTTGGGAAGACATAAATTCCACGCACAGGGCCTCGTTGACTATTCCTAATCATTCCTTGCCTTTCTAAATACATGTAAATCCTGTTGATCAGAATCCCTTCCAACAAATCACTCATACTCACTTTAGACTCACTGGTCCATTATTCCCTCAACTTTCCTGACCATATTTCTAAAATAATGGCAGCAGGCATCTGACACCTCACCTCTGGCTATTGATAATACAAAGATCTCATCCAGAAGCCCAGCAATCACTTTCCATAAAGTTCCCAGTGATTTAATCAGTCATCGGGATACTCTTGAGCAGCTCCGAGGGACATATCTAACTTTGTGTGTTTAAGGCATCCAGCACATCCTTCTTTGTAAAAGGAACACTTTACAAGGTATCTTTTCTTATTTCCTCAAATCCTCTAGCTTTCAATTCCTTCTCCAGCAGAAACCGACACGAAATACTCATATATTGTCTCTCACACCATCTGCGCTTGCGCTGACAGTTTTGTTGACCTTTTCGGGCACCTATTCTGTGCATCGTTACTCTATTGTCCAGAAAGTATTTGGAGAAACTCTTATGATTCTACTTAATCCTCTTTTCCAAAGCTATTTCATGTTCCTTTTGCACTCCTGATTTCCCACGAGTATATTCCTCCCACCTTTAAACTTCTCTGGAGACTCACTTTATCCAATAAACTCACCTGGTATAGCAAGCCAATTGACCAATTGCTGCCCATCGAGTGTGATCCACCATTAAATCATGGCTGAAAACTTTCTCGACCTCATTCTCCCGCTTTTTACCCTTTACACGTGATCCCAATAGCAATCAAGAGCCTATCTAACTTGGTCTTAATTACACTCAATGACCTGGCCTCGACAGTCTTCTGTGGCAATGAATTTCATATACTTACTACTCGCTGGCTGTAGAAATGTCTCCGAATCTCTGTTCTGAAAGGTTTTCCTGTACCGTAAAGCCAGGTCTTCTTAGTCCGAGTCTCTCCTGCCAATGGAAATATCGTCCCAACTTACACTCTTTCTCAGCAATTCAGTATTCTGTAAGTTTCAGTGAGATTCCCCCTCATTCTTCAAGATTCCATTGACTATACACCCAGAGTCCTCAAACTTTCATCATTTGTTAAGCTTTTCATTTCTGGAACAATGTTTTAAACATTCTCTCAATCTGCTCCGTGGTCAGTAAATAATTGCTGATATATTTAGACTAAAATTGTACACAGTACTCCAATATAGTGTGAACAAAGCCCTATACAGCCAATGAAATACATCCCTGCTTCGACATTCAATTCCTCTCAAAATGAGTGGCATCATTGCATTTGCCTTCATAACTATTGACTCAAACTGTACGTCGAGAGACGTCTGATCTAGAACTCCCAATTCTCTTTGCACTTCAGAATGTGAACTTTCTCCCCATTTAGAAAATATTCAATGCTTCTCTTCTTCCTACCAAAGTGAATGACCTCAGACTTAACTACCTTGTGGTCCACCTACCACATCTTTGCACGACTGCCCTAACCTTCCAAAATCCTTTTGCAGCCTCCCCGTCTCCTCAATGCAATCTGTCCCTCTACACATCTTTATATTATCTGCAAACCTTACCAGAAGGCACTCAGATCCTTCATCTATGTCCTTTAAGTATAAAGTCAAAAATTGTGACCCCCAAAAATTGTGTTTCTCACTGCCTCTTATTCTGAGAAAGATCATTTTATCCAAACTGACTGTTTTCTGTCAGATAGCCAATCTTATTTCCGTGCTCGCACCTAGCCTCGAACAACATGGTCCTTTGTCTTACTCAGCAGCTTTGGGCGTGGGACTTGTTGAAGGCCTTCTTGAAATCCAGGTGGATAACATCCATTGCCTCCCCTTGGTATAAGCTGAAAATGCGTTGCTGGAAAAGCGCAGCAGGTCAGGGAGCATCCAAGGAGCAGGAGAATCAACGTTTCGGGCATGAGCACTTCTTCAGGAAGGGCTGCTGAAGAATGGCTCTTGAAGAAGGGCTCATGACCGAAACGTCGATTCTCCTGTTCCTTGGATGCTGCCTGACCTGCTGCGCTTTTCCAGCAACACATTTTCAGCACTGATCTCCAGCACCTGCAGTCCTTACTTTCCCCGTGGTATAACCTGGCTACCATGCTCAGCTCTGTCCTCGGCTGTCTTGCTTTTTTGGGACATTACTTTCACCGTGAAGACTAGCGTGTAGTGAATGTTCAGTTCCTCAGCCATTTCCTTGTTTCCCACTATTATCTCTTCTTAGCATGATATTTGAAGGGCCTAATGTCCAGCATTTGATTCTCTTTTACCCTATGTATTTCTACATAAACTCTGACAGTCTTCCTTTATAATACTGTTTAGCTATCCCTCATATTTAATTCTTTCCTTCATTTATTATTTTCTTGTTGCTCTTTGTTGCTTCTTTTAAGCTTCCAAGTCCTTCGCTTTCTCGCTTCAATTCGTCACATTATATGCAGTCTCTTTTTTTCCGTCTCATCCTACCTGCACCGTGAGTCTTGTTCCTCGTGATGAAACGATGCTGTGTCTCCTCAATTACTCCCAGAAACTCCTGCCATTGTTGTTCCACTGTCATTGATATTAGGCCCCTCTCCCAGTCATTTCCACCCAGCTCCTGCCTCATACCTCTGTCATTGCTTTTATTCAGTTGTGAAACCGTCACCTCTGATTCGGTGCTCCATGTCTCAAATTGCACTATAAATTCTATCATATTATTTACTCTGCATTCTAAGGGTTCCTTCACCTTAAGCTCCCTTATCAAGTCTGTCTCGTTGCACGAAACTAGATCCAATAGTGCTGTTCCATATTCGACTCCACCATACGCTGCTCCAAAACGCCATCTTGTCGACATTCCACAAACTGCTTTTCTTGCAAGCCACGACCAACCTGATTTTCTGAGTTCACCTGCATACTGCAATCGCCAATAGCTACTGTAACTTTGACTTTCTTGCACTTCTTTGTTTTTTTCTGTTGTACCTTGCGCCACACCTCCTGACTAGTGTTCACATAACTCGGGCATGAAACATTCCAGCTGTTAATACCGAGACGTAAGCATTTTTCTTGACCACTGCCTCAATTTCTCAAGTCATCCAGCATTTCTTTCACTTTTACAGGACCATACTGTCTCTGTACTTTTGTTGTGTCATTTTTGAAGGCCTGTGGAAGCAATGGCAGGTGATGATTTCGAAACAATCGTGTTGGACAAGCTAAAGGTAGCCTAGATTCCTGACCTGATTGAATGCATCCAAAGGATCTAAAATGGATGGTGGGGGGAGATAACAGATACTCTGATGGTCATTTACCAAATTCAGGGGAGCTGCGGTGTTTGTAGCAGATTGGAAATCATCTACTGTGACATCACTATTTTTAAAATGGTGATTGACAAATGGCGTGTAACAATAGGCCCATTAAATTAACCTCTGTGGTGGGAAAATCCATAAGTGTATTGAGCAAGAATAACAAGAAGCCTGAATAGAAATAGTTGCATCGTGCAGAGACCGCATGGATTCATGAAAGACAGTATACCTAATTTATTGAAATGATTTGCATACATTAAATGCGCGATAGAGAACTAGGGAACTGATAGAGTTGGTAGATCTGGTTTTCAACAGTCAATCGATAAGGCTATAATTCACTCTCATTTTGTTATAGTCCAGTAGATTTATTTGGAAACACAAGCTTTCGGAGCACAGCTTCTTGATCAAGCGGTGTGGAGCATAATATCTAAGACACAGAATTAATACCTGGAGATATTGAACAAACCTGAATTTTTGAGTCTTTCGTCTTTTCGAACGGGTTGCATGTTTTGGTTCATTAATATTTAAATACCGGAACTTCTTTTCAGACAACTTCTCGTGATTGCTTAAGGTTTTATAATAAAATATGGCATCTTAGCTCAGACAATACATTAAATTTGTCAGGTCTCATCTGCATCCCAATCTTGAATCAGACTAGTGCGATTACCAAAGTGGATTTTACAATGTATTACTGGAAATTTGCTGCCTGCATTGACTGCCTGCAGATTGTACATTTTTACGCAAAATAGAACATATATGCAAATACAATTCTGCAAATACAAATTCACCCCATAAACTTGTGCGTGAGTGTTCGTGCATGTGTGTTTGAGAGAGGGAGAGAACGAGAGCATGTACGTGTGAGAGCACGTGACAGAGTGTGTGCTTGCATGTGTGAAAGTTTAGTATAGTATGTGTGGGGTTTTGATTTAGCATAATACTATGAGCGGATGTGCGGGTGTGTGCTTGAGTGTGAGGGTGTGTATTTGTGTTCGTATGAGATGGAGGGTCTGCGTGCTTATATGTAACATTGTGTGTATGTATGCTTGTGTGCGTTTAGTGAGGTTACTTGGTGTGCGACATGAACCCAAGTTCTATTTTGAGGCAGACGATGTTGTCCGAGTCACATGAGTTCCTGCTCCGTTCACGGTGGGTATACGTGGGGACTCTACAGATGACCCCATTCCACTATACATGCTCTCTCTTGCGCACTCACACAAACACACACACAAGCACACACATTCTTACATACTCACACACTCACGCAGACCCTCTCTCTCTCTCTAACAGACACACACATACATGTAACCCACACATTCACACCCATATACACTCCCTCTCACAGGCTTATACTGCATCACAATCACATACTTTACCAAGTTTTCACACTCTCAAGCACACATTCTCTCATGTGCTCTCACAGTCATGGTCACACACTCACATGCTCTCTCATGCGCGAGCGCACACATACATCTACGGGATGAATTTGTATTTTCAGAATCATGTTTGTATACACATTCTACTTTCTGGAAAAAAAAACAGTGTACAGGCAGTCATTGCAGGCAGTCATTTTTTGAAAGTTCAACTTTGGATGTTGAACCATTCTTACACAGAAGACGACACAGACTATGAACTGACTCCTTTAATGCATTATCTGAGCTGAGATATTATATTTATTTATAAAACCTTATGTTACCTCGAGAAGCTGACTGAAAGGAAGTTCTGTGATTTGCATATTAATGACAAGAAAGATGCAGCCCTTTCTATAAGATAAAATATTTAATAATCCCGGTCTGTTGAATATATTATATTGTGACATTGTCATTGTCTACTTAATATTCTGTGTCTTGTGATCTTATCGTCCACACACACCTGATGAAAGAACAGCGCTCTGAAAGCGAATGGTTCCAAATTAACCTGTTGGACTATAAACTGGAATTGGGTGATTTTGAACTTTGTTTATCCCAGTCTGCCTCATCCACATCATTGTAAACGTGACATTGCTGCATAAGTGGTACAGGCAATGGATGAGCATAGTGGATTGGTTCACTAACAGAAATCAAAGAATTTTTTTTTGGAAGGCGATTAGTGGTTAGTGGTCTGCCTCAGGAATCAGTGTTGTGTTTAAAATTGTTTACAACTTACAGAAATGATTTGCATGTATTGACCGAGTGTAGAGTATCTGGAGTGTGAGCCGGCACTAAAATGAATAATAGTGCGAAGTGTGCAGAGAACACTGGAAGTCTGGAGAGGGATATAGATAGGTTAAGTGAGCAGGCACGGTTCCGTACAAGGTTGGTAAATGTGGGGTCATCTATTTCGGTAGGAACAACAGCAAAATGGACTATTATTGAAATGGTGAAAAATTCACCATGCTGCTGTTCAGGGACTCTTGTCTATCCTTGTGCATGAATCACAAGACTTTTGTTTGCAAGTGCAACATGGAGGTCAACAAATGGAATGTAGTCCTTTATTACTATAGAGATGCAGTTTAAAAACAAAGAGGTTATGCTTCAGCTGTATAAGGTGTTTGTGAGCCCACACCTGGAGGACTCTGTTCAGTTTGTCTCCTTCTGGAGAAAGGATATACTGTCACTGGTGGGGGTGCAGTGGTGGCTCACTTCGTTGATCCTGCAATTGAGAGATTTGACTTATGAGTAGTCTGGGACTGTACTCATTGGAAATTCGAAAAAGGCAAGTCGAATTTCCAAAAAAAACATAGAAACAGGGAGGCTGGTGATCAAGAGAGCATAGCGTCAAAATCAAGGGTGCAGATTTTGGACTGATTTGAGGAGAAATTTCGTCACTCAAAGGGCCGTGATTCAGTGGAATTTTCTGCCCAGTGAAGCGGTTGAGGCTACTTTCTTGAGACGCATTTTTTTTCCCAGTGTAGGAATTAGAACTATAGCTGAGGGCGTGAAATGATATTATGAACGGTGAAGCAGGCTTGAGATGCCTGATGGTTCACTCCTGATCTTATTCTTATGTTCCTATGTTCGAACTTTGCAGCCGTCCCTTTATCTCTGAATAATCACCCCAATCAATATTGATAGTTCATGCCTTGTACCTACAGCATTGGCCCTCATCCAAATTTAGAGCTTTAGCTTTTAGATCCGGTCTATTCTTTTCTATGACTATTTTAAACCAAGAGAATTGTGGTCTCTGGCCCCAAAGTAATCCTTCACTGACATCGAGGTCAATTGCGCTGCGTTATTTACGAACACAAAGTCAAACTTTACTCCTTGTCTAGTCTGTGCATCCGCATAGAATTCGGATCCCTACAGCATAGAAGCACGCCCTACGGCACAACAAATCTACCCCGACCAAATCCTCTACCTTATTTTTGACCCTGACTAACGCACTTATCCTACATATGCCTGAAGACCTTCGGCAATTTTGCATGGCTAATTTATCAAAATAAATTGTGGGTGACCCAGTGGTTTGCACTGCAGCCTCACACCGCCAGAGATGCGTGTTCAATTCCCGGCTCAGGCGACTCTCTGTGTGGAGTTTGCACATTCTCCCCGTCTGCGTGGGGTTCCTCTGGGTGCTCCGGTTTCCTCCTACAATCCAAAAATGTGCAGGTTAGGCGAATTGACCATGATAAATTGCCCATAATGTAAGGTGAATGGGGTAAATGTCGGGGAATTGGTCTGGGTGGGTTGTGCTACGGTGGGGCGTTGTGGACTTGTTGGGCCAAAGGGCCTGTTTCAACTCTGTAATCTCATCACGTTTAGATTGTGGGAGGAAACTGAATCACCCAGAAGCCCACACAGAAGGAGGGAGAACGTGCAAACTCCACAGTCTCCCGAGACTGGAATCGAACGCAAGTCACTGACACTGTGAGGCAGCAGTGCTAAGAACTGAGCCGCCATGCCATCATTTGGACAATGAATCAGAAAAAAAACATCACGTACATACTTAACAGATTTTTTTTTCATCCAAGCTCTTAGCAATATGTTCGTCCCAATCTATCTTTGAAAAGTTAAAAATCCCTGTCATTGCAAACTTATGATTATAGATAACTGCAATGTCCCTTTAAATATGTTTTTCAATTTCCCACTGATTATTGACGAGGACCAGTGGGGCAGCCGGGAAGGAAAGCAGTGACCATATATATCAGCAAGGCGGCTAAACCTGAGATTCTACAACTGTCGTGACTCCCACCCGCCCTCTTCCTTTAACCGAGTTAATACGGTAAGGTTCATTCTAAACTTCCTGTATTGAATATAAGTTTGTTATTAATTTTATAGCAACTTGGACTCAGCTTTCTACTTTAGTACTGAGTGGGTGTTCAGATAAGTGGGGTATGGATGCTAGGGCAGTTGCTTGCTCCTCCTGCACAATGTGGCAGGTGGAAGACATGGCACACGTCTCCGCTGGCTACATCTGCGGGAAGTGCACCCAACTCCAGCTTCTTGAAAACTGTGTTAGGGAATTGCAGCTGGAGCTGGATGAACTACGGATCATTCGGAAGGTTGAGGGGATAATTGAGAGGAGTTACCGGGAGTTGGTCAATCCTAAGGCTCAGGAAAAGGATAGATGGGTTCCAAACAATGAGGTAAAAACAATGACTGCAGATGCTGGAAACCAGATTCTGGATTAGTGGTGCTGGAAGAGCACAGCAGTTCAGACGGCATCCAAGGAGATTCGAAATCGACGTTTGGGGAAAAAGCCCTTCATCAGGAATAAAGGGAATTGAAATATTGTTAGTTGAGAGTATGACTTCTCCTGAGGATGTAGGACAGAGTGGGTCCTTTGCCATTCTGAGAGTGTGTGGCCCTCAGCTGAGGCAGGGCTGACTGTAGAGAGGTTAGGTGCTGGTGCATTGCTGCAAGAGTGGAGCGGACGATCTTGAAGGAGAACTGTTGCTGCCGTTTTTGAATCTGTAGTCTGTACTGTTTGTCCTGTCCAGAACCGAACTCTGCTGGTTCAAAAGTGGTCCAGAGTCCGTGTGGGATGAGTTGGTTACGGAGGCAGGCACTGAGGAAGCAAATGTGGCTGTGGTGGCGAGTTTGTTTCACGACACGATTGAAGAGCTTCAGGGCAGAGGAAATGACCTGGGAGTTGCAGTGGGAGAGGAACTCCCTGAGATTCTTGTAGAGAGAGGAGGAAAACTTCTTCAAGGCTGGCATCCTTGCAAGAGGATTCGCAGTAGGGTTAAAATCAATGAGGTAAAAACAATGACTGCAGGTGCTGGAAGCCAGATTCTGGAATAGTGGTGCTGGAAGGGCACAGCAGTTCAGGCAGCATCCAAGGAGTTTCGAAATCGATGTTTCGGGCAAAAGCCCTACCTCAGGAATAAAGCTTTATTCCTGATGAAGGGCTTTTGCCCGAAATGTGGATTTCGAAGATCCTTGGATGCTGCCTGAACTGCTGTGCTCTTCGAGCACGACGAACCAATAGATGGGTTACAGTAAGGGGGAGGAACGGGGACAGATAGACAGTGCAGAGCTCCCCTGTGAACATTCCCCTCAGCAATAAGTATACCGTTTTGGATACTGCTGAAGGGGATGACCTACCAGAGGAAAGCCATAGTAGTCAGTTCTCTGGCACTGACCTGATACTGTGGCAAAGAAGGGAAGGGGGCAGAATAGAAAAGTACTCGTGGTAGGGGACTCGATAGTTAGGGGAATTTACAGGAGATTTTGTGGTCAGGATCAGGATTTTTTGAAGGTATGTTGCCTCCCTGGTGCCTGTGTCCGGGACATCTCCGATCGGGTGTATAAGGTCCTAAAAGGGGAGGGCAAACAGCCAGAAATCGTGTTACATATTGGCACTAATGATAAAGTCAGAAAAAGGATTGAGGATATAAAAAGTGACTTCAGGGAGTTAGGATGGAAGCTGCAAAGCAGGACGAAAAGAGTAGTGTTGTCTAGTTTACTACCGGTGCCACGAGATAGCGAGGCGAGGAACAGGGAGCGGGTGCAGCTTAACACGTGGCTGCGCAGCTGGTGTAGGGGGGAGGGCTTCATATATGTAGATATTAGGATGCCTTCTGGGGGAATCTGGGACCTGAACACGAAGGACGGGTTGCATCTGAACTGGAAGGGGACCAATGTCCTGGGTGGAAGGTTTGCTGGAGTCGTTCGAGAGGGTTTAAACTATTATGGAAGGGAGTTGGGAACCTGAGTTGTATACCGGAGGTGAGAGTTGGTGCAGATGCAGCTTAAGGAAGAGGTAGACCAGCTAGTGGGAAGGAATTTGCTGGGACGGAACCAAGGGATCAGTTAAAGTGTGTTTGCTGTAACGCAGGGAGTATCAGGAATAAAAGTGACGAACTTAGAGCATGGATCAGTACTTGGTGCTATGATGTTGTGGCCATAACAGAGACATGGGTTTCTCAGGGGCAGGAATGGTTGGTGGATGTTCCAGGGTTTAGAACATGTAAAAAGAATAGGGAGGGTGGAAAAGAGGAGGGGGTGTAGCACTACTAATCAGAGAGGGTATCACAGCGACAGAAGCTTCCATTGTCGAGGAAGACCTGCCTACCGTGTCAGTATGGGTGGAAATTAGGAACAGCAAGGGAGCAGTCACCTCGTTAGGGGTTTATGACAGGCCCCCGAATAGAACCAGGGAAATGGAAGAAAGTATAGATCGGCAGATTTTGGAAAAGTGTTGACGTAGTTGGGTTGTTGAAATGGGTGACTTTAACTTTCCCAATATTGGTTGGAACCTCCTTCCAGCAGAAGATTTGAATGGAGCTTTTTTCTTAAGGTGTTTTCAGGAGGGTTTGCTAACTCAGTACTTTGACAGGCGGACAAGGAGAGAGGCCATTCTAGACTTGGTGCTCGGAAACGAGCCGGGGCATGTGTCAGATCTTGTGGTAGGAAAGCGTTTTGCTGACAGTGTACACAACTGCCTCACTTTCTACATAGTTTTGGAGAAGGAGAGGATTAGGCAAAATGGGAGGATATTTAATTAGGGAAGAGGCAACTATGATGCGATTAGACATGAGTAAGGAATCATGGATTGTGAGTAATTGTTCCATGGTAAAGGCACTAGAGACATGTGGAGACTGTTTGAGGAACAGTTGTTGCAAGTGATGAATAAATATGTCCCTCTGAGACAGGCAAGAAGTGGTAAGATAAAGGAACCTTGGATGACAAGAGCAGTGGAGCTTCTCGTCAAAAGGAAAAAGTTGGCTTACATAAGGTGGAGGAAGCTAGGGTCAAGCTTAGCTGTAGAGGATTACAGTCAGGCAAGGAAGGAGCTCAAAAATGGTCTGAGGAGAGCCAGGAGGGGACACGAGAAAGGCTTGGCAGATCGGATTAGGGGCAACACAAAGGCATTTTACACATTTGTGAGGAATAGGAGAATGGTCAAAGAAAGTGTACGGCCGATCAGGGATAGCATAGGGAATTTGTGTGTGGTGTCTGAAGAGGTAGGGGAAGCCCTAAATGAGGTTTTTGCTTCTGTCCTTACAAAAGAAACGAACTTTGTAGTGAATGAAACCTTTGAAGAGCAGGTGTGCATGCTGGAATGGATAGAGATAGAGGAAGCTGATGTGCTGAAAATTTTGTCAAACATTAAGATTTACAAGTCACCTGGCCCGGACCAGATTTGTTCTCGGCTGCTTTGGGAAACCAGAAATGCGATTGCTTCGCCACGTGCGAAGATCTTTGCATCCTCACTCTCCACTGGAGCCGTACCTGAGGACTGGAGAGAGGGAAATGTAATTCCTCTCTTCAAGAAACGAAATAGGGAAACCCCCGGCAGTTACAGACCAATAAGTCTCACGTATGTGGTCTGCAAGATATTAGAAAGGATTCCGAGGGACAGTATTTATGACCATCAATTAAATGCAGTCAACACGGCTTTGTGAGGGGCAAGTCATGCCTCACAAACCTTTTCGAGTTATTTGAGGATGTGACTAAAAAAGTTGATGAGTGTCGAGATGTGGATGTGGTGTATGTGGACTTCAGCAAGGCATTTGGTAAGGTTCCCTATGGCAGGCTC